>NC_034594.1:86277858-86290738 GCF_900095145.1 Mus pahari
TAATAAAAAAAAAAAAGACACAACAAATATAGAGAACTTCAGACCAATTTCTCTTATGAATATCAATACAAAAATACTTAATAGAATTCTTGAAAACCAAATCTAAGAACACATCAAAACAATCATCCATCATGACCAAGTAGGCTTCATTCCAGGGATGCAGGGATGGTTTAATATACAGAAATCCATCAATGTAATCGACTATATAAACAAACTGAAAGACAAAAACCATATGATCATCTCGTTAGACGCTGAGAAAACATTTGCCAAAATCTAACACCCATTCATGATAAAAGTCTTGGAAAGATCAGGAATTCAAGGCCCATACCTAAGCATAATAAAAGCAATCTACAGAAAACCAGTAGCCAACATCAAAGCAAATGGAGAGAAGCTGGAAGCAATCCCACTAAAATCAGGGACTAGACAANGCTGCCCACTTTCTCTCTGCCTATTTAATATAGTACCTGAAGTCCTAGCCAGAGAAATTAGACAATAAAAGGAAGTTAAGTGTATCCAAATTGGAAAGGAAGAAGTCAAAATATCATTATTTGCAGATGATATGATAGTATACATAAGTGACCCAAAAAATTCCACCAGAGAACTCTTAAACCTGATAAAAAAAAGCTTCAGTGCAGTAGCTGGATATAAAATTAACTCAAACAAATCAGTGGCCTTTCTCTACACAAAGGATAAACAGGAATGAGAAAGAAATTAGGGAAACAACACTTTCACAATAGTCACAAATAATATAAAATACTTTGGTATGACTCTAACTAAGGAAGTGAAAGATCTGTATAAGAACTTCAAGTCTCTGAAGAAAGAAATCAAAGAGAACTCAGAAGATGGAAAGATCTCCCATGCTCATGGATTGGCAGGACTAACATACTCAAAATGGCTATCTTGCAGAAAGCAATCTACAGATTCAATGCAATCCCTATCAAAATTCCAACTCAATTATTCAACGAGTTAGAAAGGGCAATTTGCAAATTCATCTTGAATAACAAAAAATCTAGATTAGACAAAAACTCTTCTCAATGATAAAAGAATCTCTGGGGGAATCAGAATGCCTGACCTAAAGCTGTACTACAGAGCTATTGTGTTAAAAACTGCATGGTAGTGGTATAGCGACAGACAGGTAGACCAATGGAATAGAACTGAAGACCCAGAAATGAACCCACACACCTATGGTCACTTGATCTTTGACAAAGGCACTAAAAAAAATGGTGCTGGCACAACTGGCAGTTAGTATGTAGAAGAATGTGAATTGATCCATTCTTATCTCCTTGTACTAAGGTCAAGTCTAAGTGGAATAATGAACTCCACATAAAACCAGAGACACTGAAACTTATGGATGAGAAAGTGGGGAAAAGCCTCGAAGATAATGGGCACAGGGGAAAAATTCCTGAACAGAACAGCAATGGCCAATGCCATAAGATTAAGAATCGACAAATGGGACCTCATAAAATCCCAAAGCTTCTGTAGTGCAAAAGATACTATCAATAAGACAAAAGGCCACCAACAGATTGGGAAAGCATATTCTTACCTTTTATGTCTTAAGGATATTATGACGAAGTCAGGCAAGGAAAAATCGTTAGCTTATCTTGTTACTTATTACTAGTTCCTTAATATACTATAAAAGATTTCCCATTTCCTTTCCTCTCTTGCTTATCCCCTTATTCTTAAATAATTTGGTTTCAGTCTCCATGAGTAATACAGTTTGATTTTAGACTGTATAAAAAATGCTTAAAAATCAGAATTGATTCAAAGTCAATCATACTGAAGAGCATTCCCCCACTTCCTGTCTTGCTTCTTATTCTGTAAGAGTCAGGACTCTGGATTTCTTATTATATGGTACTGATGGGAATACAGTAAGTCATGTACACTATCTTGTTATTTCATAATTAGTGTATGCGTGTGTATGTGTGTGTGTGTGTGTGTGTGTGTGTGTGTGTGTGTGTTTGTGTGTGTGTTTCTATTATGAATATGTCAAAAATTCTAGAATGTGCTGGGCTGGTGGAAGCACACACCTTTTATCACAAAACTCAGTGAGGCAGATGCCAGTGGGTTTATCAATTTGAGATCAAAGTAGTCTACAATGTATTTTTTAAAAGTCTTAAGTGTAGAACAAAGCTAAATTTTCAGAATATTTTTTATATTATGGAAAATGCCTCTAATACCAGCAGGATAGAGGTCTAAACAAGAGGATAGTAAACATGTGGACAGCCAGGTCTATGTAAATTATTTCACTGCAGGCCCAGATATATTAAACCTACTAAAAGAAAATAAATGCACAGAGTATATTCTTAATTTCAGTTTCTGTTAAAAATAGTGTTTGTCTTAAAATAGTGTTATCTTTTGATATATTCCTTGTTAAGTTGAAAATTAAAGTTAAGGTCACTTTCCGAGGATATTTAGTTGTTCATTGTATAATTACATGGGTTACTGGAACCTGAAACCCACCTCTGCAGAGTCACAAGTATATCCTGCACATATTGTACCACCAAATCCAGTAAGAGATGACTATTTTAAAATGCAGAATATGGTTCAAACTAAAAGCATAACACAGGCCACAACACTTTCATGTTTAAACATTTTTAAGTCAAGTGATTTCTTTCTATATTTTCATATACTACAAAGTGAAGTTTCTTCTTCCTTGTAGAATTTCAATAGCATTATGTTATATTTAGAGAAAATATATTGAGTCATCACAGTAGCATGAGGTAAAATAAAACCTCCCAAGGTCGATGAGAGACAAGTATACATTTTGTAGTTACTCAACACAGACAGTTTTAGAACATGTACAAGTTATGAATGAATAAAGTGTTGCCTAGAACCTGTAATAATTTTTGTGAAGTGCATACAAGTATGTCTATTTCTATAATAGGTATTGAATTTACAAACACAATTAAGGAGAATGACTTGGTTCATATATCAGTTAGACCCGGTCTTTACTGAAAACTCCCATTAGTGACAAAAGCAAGAAATAAGAGCAGCTTTTAACACAGGGAGATTTCTTCAATGTGAATCTTGACAGCACTGAAATGCCTGTTGAATACAACAACCTCATAGTTTTGAAGTACAGCATATAGATGCAGTACATAGGTAATATTTGTGTTTTTATTAAAGAAAAGGAAAAAAACCCTAAATACTACTTAAGAGGGAAAATACATGAAAACTAAGATAAAATATAGTATATCTTAGTTATGATCAATTCTACACATAAGTAATTCCTTTTAGTATGATTTTTGTCTTGTTTTATTTTTGATGGAGGATTATATGTAGGCCATAACATTTATTGAACTCTTTGACCCTCTTTGAACTTAAGGATGGCATTTAACCTCTGATATCTGTGTGCCCATTTTAACCTGCCTACTTTTTGTTATATATTTATTTAGTTAGTTATTTACACACACACACACAAATATATTCTTAAGCAAAGAATGCTACTTAAGTGGAATTTTTTATAATTATCATATTTTTGACAATATTCTGTTTTGATTATACAAAGGTTTTTAAATAATAATTTCTCTGAATGCTTCATTAAAAATGAAACTATGTTGTGTTTCCTCTAATACTGCTTTGATTCTTGAGCTTATGGGGTGTATAAACATGCAATGATGAACATATGCAAATGTATCAAATAATATATTTTCCTTTTAATATCTACCCCTTTCTGAAATACAGATCAATGTTGTGGGTGGGCCTGGTGCTGTTTTCATGTTGATAAAAATTCTGCCTTCCTGGGAGGGGTTATGGATATGTAGTGAGTCACACTCTGATGACTTCTTGTGAACCAGTCCCCTAATGAATAAAGGAACCAATCATTGGTTGAGTAGGCAGGACTTCCGTGTTGGAGAGGGCAAGAGAGAAAGATGGAGGAGGAGGTGGAAGGAAAGTAGAGCAGAAGGATGTGGCCTGGAGAAACCACAAGTTAAAAGAAATCCCATAGATTGGTAAAGAGTAGTTTAGTGGTAGATTTGCCCAATCTAGTTGCACAGCATGCATTCATATCATTTGAGTTGTATTTTCTTTGCCCAGGCTTATTTGAGTTGGAGATTTACCACAACACAATGTATTTCTGTATTTAGATTTATTTATTCATTTACTTAGATTTTGTAAGAAATTATACATTAAAAATATATGCATTATTATGTAATACACACACATCACACATTATTCAACTGGATTAAGAAAAACAATGGTTTATCATCCAGATATGGTTGTGTAAACACTAAAGAGTTAAAAAGCATGGTAGATGTGCAGTCTACAAAATTGGGTGCCTCAACACCACAGTGCAGTGTTGGTTTGAAATTCTAGAGGATTTTACTGACAATTCGATCCAGCATGGAAGGCCAAAGGTCTTGAATATCACTCTCAACAATAGATGACAGTAGAATTGTCAGTAATAATTGATACAGTGATCAGTAAGAGATAAATGTAGACAAGCAAAACACAATATTTTTACCCTTGTTACTCACGGTATTTGGGATGCTGCTTGAAAGCACAAACTATTCTGGAGGGAAGTCTTCTCTATTTAATGTATTCTTTCCAAAAATATCCCCAAGTTTATTCTAGATAAAACACAGATTAATCATCTCAACCTAACATCCTGATATCATCTTCAGTGCCAAATTAGTAATGTTCTACTAATTTGGCATTCAGTGAATTCTGAAATTTTATAATGTTAGCATTGCTTTTTACTACACACACTTAATTTCTTTCTTTAAAACACACACACACACACACACACACACACACACACACGAAATCCCTACCACATTCCTCTTGAAGAAAGTGCATTTATTAAAAGCAGCTACTGGCATATTAGACTAGCTTACAAAAAATTTCATCATTCATCTTTAGGAGTTCAAGAACATAGTAGGTGAATTGTTCATAAAGCTGGATGCCACAGCATCCCCATACTTATGTTGAAAGTAAATATTTAAAAATCATCCCTAATTGCTTCTGACAATGAAATTCTATAATGACCCTCCCTATGCCTGCTTTATTTTTATTCTTCTGCATTGCAATTTGTACTGCAATCAAATTGTAATATAAATATGCTAGGAATCCATAGCTACGAAACTTTACTATTTCATAGGAAAACAGAACTACATTATCCAGCAATACCATTGTTTTGCTTCTACCCAACAGAAATAAAATCATTACAGCTCAAAGATGTCTTATATGCTTATTGCATTCATATTCATAAAAGGCAAAAGTATATCTGTAACATGTGTTTAGCAGTAGAGATGATAGAAATACAGAATCAAACAATAAACCTACACACACACACACACACACACACACACACACACACTGGAAATGTATTCAGCTCAAAGAGTAATGAATCCTTGTCATTTGCTGAAACACTGATAGAACTAAAGATAATTATAGTAAAACAAATGATCCATTCACAAAAGGCAATACTACAGAATATGTGAAATCTAACATGGAACAGGATAATTGTTCTCACAAAAGTTGAAAGCAAACATTAATTCTCTAGACCAGGTGAGACCAAAGCAGGCAAGTGAAAAAGTTAATGTGGTGTGAGGTTACATGAGAAAAGAAGGTGATGAAGGTTCATAAATGTTACCATTTTGATGATGTTACTAACTGGATATTTGAAAGAGAATGGTATCCATAAGATAATAACCTTGAATGCTTTGTCACCAGAGAGTGGAGCCATATGAAAGAAGAAGGAAGTATGGCCCTGTTGGTGTGGTTTTGTTAGAGGAACTGTCTTAGTGAGAGAGGGCTTTGAGGTTTTAGAGACCAAATAATGTCCCCCAAACTAACTTCCCTTCCTCTATTTTTGATGCCTAAGTGTCAGGGTGTAGAATTTTCTGTATGTTGCTATGCTTCCCTGAATAATAATAATGGACTAATCTTCGAAATCTCTAAGCAGTACTCAAAACTTCCCTTTATAAGAGTTGTCTTGATCATTGTGTCTCTTCCCAGCAATAGAACACTGACTAAAACAGAAGTTGACACTTGGGATCCAAGTATTGTTCTGACAAGTCTGAACATACTGCTTATAGGTACTTTGTGTCTTTGAGACTTTGGATTAGAAAATAAGTTTAATGCTTTAAGGGGGTGTAGTGGGCCATTCTTGAAGGAACACAGAAAGAACGAAAAATGATGGCAAGACTGATTTGAACTGTGAGCACCCAATTCAAGAAGATTTAGAGGGCAAGCATCTGTGATATTTTTGCTAGTATTGACTCGGTTATGTGACTATTAGTGGTCACTTGTATTTAGATCTATAATGAAAAGAACATGTTGAGAAATAAAAATACAAACTATACAGATTGAACAAAAAAGAACACTAGCAAATATAATGGAGCTCAGTCTACTGCTCAAGGAGATAAAACACTTTTAAAAATCATAATGCTAAAGGGAATGAAGGGAGTAGTGGCAGGTCTCTGAACAATACCTCATTTCACTTAGCTCTGTTTCTAACTTGTGAAAAGGAAATAGAAAATTAAGAGGTGGAGGAAACCATTGAAAACAGAAAGCTGATGAAAATATATTTAAACAAAGGGATATAGCTCTAGCCCCAAAAAGCAGCAAAACTTGACAGTTTCAACTACATAGTTTTGCTTTTAAACTCAAGAAAGGTTATAGAGTCATATTCTATAGGTATAGAACGCTGCATGAGGCTAGCCATGTGTCATTGGTGTCATTGCATGGAGGCTCAGAAAAGCCATTTTGTAAAACTGTGAAAGTGAATCCTGGAATTCTTGGGGACCATAAGTTGTTAGAGATGCCAGAATTTCTCCTGAGGTCTCCTAATAATAGGGTGTGGAATGGGCTCAATAGAAAGAAGTGTGTTATAGTCAACCAAGTAGAAAACAGGTAGAGAGCTGAAAAGCAATTTGACATTAAACGCCAGATATGGAGTCAGGAATTTCAAGTTTCTCATGCTGTTTCTAAGTCCTCCTTTGGTCTGGTATATTTTTTTTCACTATGCTTCCCTTCTTTCCATTTGAAATGGAAATAAGCATTATGTATGATTGTGTGTTGAAAGAATTTTATCTTCTATGATTAACAGGAACTACATTAAGTGGTTGACTTGACTATCAGCTTCTGTCAGACTTTGTACTGACAGAATATAGGACTTTTGATGTTGTTATACATGAATTTTGCATTAATTTATGGTTATAAGCTATGAGGTCCAGGGATTAGAATGTAAATATGTGAAAGATAGTGAATGTCTTCAATAAACTAATAGACTTGAAATGTTGACATCAGGGTGTGTCACTATTTGAAAAGATTAAGAAATCTGGTATTTGGGAGATATATGTGGTCTTCTTGGAGGAAGTATGTTACTATGCATATGATGTGAGTTGCTTGAGGTTGTAAAGCTCTACTGTCTAGCTCTGGGCTTGCTCTTCGGTCCAAAGGAGAAACATAGAACCTGAACAGTATTGTGATTCCCTGGGGAGACCTGCAGAGACCCTAAGAAAGACCTGCTTGAAACATTGTCTCAAAATTCCCTAGCCAAAGGGGCCCTCATGAGCACAGGTATCAGATTCAGGTACCCAAAAACTACTCCATCAGGGTCATCCAGTCAACACAAGGGATAAAACAATGCTGAAAAACATAGTAAGAACAGAAACAACAAGACCCAGGGAAATATGGCTCCAAACAGAGCTCAGCTATCCAGCTATCCATAGATATCTTAATGAAAGTGAAGCATGAGATGATGACCTTAAATCTTATCTTATAAAGATGATGTAGGCCTTTAAAGACAAAATGAATAAAATTCCTTAAGAAATACAGGAAAATACATCCAAACAGGTAGAGATATTGTACTGGCTAATTTTGTGTCAACTTGACACAGCTGGAGTTATCACAGAGAAAGGAGCTTTAGTTGAGGAAATGCCTACATGAGATCCAGCTGTAAGGTATTTTCTCAATTAGTGATCAAGGGGGGAGGGCCCCTTGTGGGTGGTGCCATCTCTGGGCTGGTAGTCTTGGTTCTATAAGAGAGCAGGCTGAGCAAGCCAGGGGAAGCAAGCCAGTAAAGAACATCCCTCCATGGCCTCTGCATCAGCTCCTGCTTTCTAAACTGCTTGAGTTCCAGTCCTGCATCCTTTGGTGATTAACAGCAGTATGGAAATGTAAGCCAAATAAACCCTTTCCTCCCCAACTTGCTTCTTGGTCATGATGTTTGTGCAGGAATAGAAACCCTGACTAAGACAGATATTAAAAGAAGAGGAAATATAAATAAATAAATAAATAATAAAGGAAAATTCACACACATGACCGATATGAATGAAACTGTCCAAAATCTGAAAGGGGGAATTGAAGCAGTGAAACACAAACTGAGGTTATCCTGGAGAAGCAATTTAGGGGTGGTTCTGATTTGTCATATTCCCCAGTTAGTTCTTGATCTGTCAGTAAAGTAACCATAGCCTAATTGCTGGGAGTTAAGACTATCTGGGTCTTCCAGGTGCCTGGAAGAAAATGGATAGACTCATGGGAGGAGAGGAGAGTTTGGCATGCTTTGGAGAGAGAAAAGCCAAGCAGCCATGAAAAGTCTCAGGAATAGCAGTGACCTATGGCCACTCCTACAGGCTCATGGTCAGGGGATAATGGTTAGGGCAGGTTGAGGTACAGAGCTAAGATTGTTGATAAGGGTATGTTTTTATCCAGGTGGGAGATAATTAACACCCAGCAACTGTGCTAAGAAGGCAAGTTGAAAATGAGCAACATGTGTGTATGTGTTTTTCTTTGGATTAAAGAGAAGCTGAGTGTGAGCTGGTAGTGCAGCCCATAGGTAGGGTAGTGAAAATTTCACACAACAATGGAAAACCTGTGAAGGAAAACAGGAACTAAAGACATAAGCATCACCAGCAGAAAACAGGAGATAGAAGAGGGAATCTCAAGCACAGAAGATACTACTGAAGAAATAATTAATCACTCGAAGAAAATGCAAAGCCTAAAACATTCATAACGCAAAATATCCAAAAATTTGCAAAACTATGAAAAACCAAATTTAAGAATAATAAGAATAGGAGACAATTCCTACAGAAAATATCCCTAAAGGAAGAGATTCCTATAAATGTATAAGAAGCTTACAGAACACAACACAGATTGGACTATAAAATGAAAGCCCTGTGCCACATAATAATCAAAACACTAAATATAAAGAGCAACATAAAAAGAAATTTAAAAACTGTAAAGTAAAATGGCCAAATAACATTTAAAGGTAGATCTATAAGAATAACAACCAGATTTTTCATCTGAAACTTTAAAAGTTAACAGTGCCTGGGAAGATGTCTAGCAGGCCATAAGAGACCACAGATATCTGCTCAAACTACTGTACTCAGAAAATTTTTCAATTACCATTATTGGAGAAACCAAGATAGTCCATTACAAAAACAAATTTAAGCAATATCTTTCAACAGAGAATAGTAAAAGGAAAACCGTAACCCAATGAGGCAAACTGCACTCAAGAAAACATACTAAATGGATACTTTCACACAATTAAAGCAAATAAATGAGGAAACATACAGATACACACACACACACACACACACACACACACACACAAACATACACACACTCACATCCTAAAACCAATATCAAAATAATAGAAATTAACAATCATTGATCATTAATATATCTCCACTTCAATGGACTCAATTCCCCAGTAAAAAGTCAAGGGTTAATAGAAGTGATGCATAAACAGAATTCATCATTCTGCTGTATACAAGAAACACATTCCAGCAACAAAGATAGACATTATCTCAAAATAAAGGGCTAGAAAAAGCTATTACAACCAAATGAAACCAAGAAACAAGCTGTACTAGCCATTCTAATATCTAATAAAATAGACTTTCAACTGAAAGAAATCAAAAGAGACAGGGAAAGGGATGTCATACTACTCACAGGAAAAATCCACCAAGAAGATATATCAGTTCTGAAGAACTATACCCCGCCCCCAAATACAAGGACACCCAGATTTGTCAAAAAGTATATCATAAATCACATGCCAAATCCCATAAAAAAATAGTTGGAGACATCAACTGACCATTTTCACTAATAGAACATTCATCGAGCCAGAAACTAAACAGAAATAATGAAAATAAACAGAGGTAATAATCCAAATTGATCTAATATATACCTATAGAACATTTCATTTTAAAAAAAAAGAATATGCTTTCTTTTCAGCAACTCACAAAACTTTCTCCAAAATTAACCATACAATCAGTCATAAAGCAAACCTCAACAGATAGAAGAAGATTAAAGTAACCCTGAGCATCTTATCGGACAACCATGAATTAAAGCTGGATTTAAACAACAGCAGAAACAAGAGAAAACCTCCAAATTAATGGAAACTGAACAATCTTCTCCTCAATGGTGACTGGATCAGGGAAGAAACAAAGAAAGAAATTAATGATGTTCTCGAATTCAATGAAAATAAACACACAACATACCCAAACATTTGGGAGACTATGAAAGTAGTGGCAACAGGAAAGTTCACAGGACTAAGTGCCCTTATAATGAAATTGAGGATTTCTCATACTAACAAATTAGAAGTACACCCGAAGGCTCCAGAAAAAGAAGAAGAGTAGGCAGCAGGAAATAATCAAACTCACATCTAAAATCAATCAACTAGAAACAAAGAGAACAAAAAAAGCATTGATGAAACCATGAGCTTGTTCTTAGAGAAAATCAAAAAGATAAACAAATCCTTAACCGAGCTAACTAAAAGACATTGAGACAGTGCCCTAATTAACAAAATCAGAAATAAAATGGGAGAACTGACAATGAGGAAATTCTAAGAATCATTAGGTTTTATTTCAAAAGCCTGTACACCACAAAATTGGAAAATCTCAATGAAATGGATGTTTTTCTAAATTATGAAAGCAAAATCAAGATCAGGTAAACTATTTAAATAGTCCTATAACCTCTAAGGAAATAGAAGCATGCATTAAAACTCTCCCAACCAGAAAAAGGCTGGGGCCAGACGAATTTAGAGCAGAATTCTACCAGACTTTCAAAGAAGAGCTAATGTCAATCCTCCTTAAACTATTAAACAAAATAGAAACAGAAGAACATTGCAAAATTCTCTATGAGGCCACAGGCACCCTGATAAGTAAACCCACAAAGACTCAATAAAGAAAGAGAATTTTAGGCCAATTTTCCTTATGAAAATTTATGCAAAAGTATTTAGTAAAGTACTAGGAAACCAAATCCAGAAATACATCAAATACATCATCCTTCATGATCAAGTAACCTTCAGCTCAGGGATGGTATAATATATAAAAATTCATCAATATAATCGACCATATAAACAAACTGAAAGAAAAAAAAAGATCATCTCATTAGATGCTGAAAAACCCTTTCACAAACTCCAACCTCCTTTCATGATTAAAATCTTGGAGAGATCTGGGATACAAGTCACATGCTTAAACACAATACAGAAAATATACAGCAAGACAGCAGCCAACATTAAACTAAAAAGAGAGAAACTTTAAGTGATCCAACTAAAATCAGAGAAAGGACAATGCTGTCTACTTTCTCCCTATCTCTTTTATACAGTATTTGAATTTCTAGCCAGAGTGATAAGACAAAGTAGATCAAGCAGATACAAATTGGAAATGAAGAAGTCAATGTATAGCTACTAACAGATTACCATCATTTATAGAGTATCCATAAATGAGACCAAAAATTCTTACAATGAACTTTTATAGCTGAGAACTCTAGCAAAGTGGCTGGATACAAAATTAACTCAAAGAAATCAATGGCATTCCTCTATATAAGCAATAAACATGCTCATCAAAAATATAGAAAGGCATTTTTTGAGGTGCTTCTCAGCCATTTGATATTCCCCAGTTGAGAATTCTTTGTGTAGCTCTGTGCTCCATTTTTTAAATGGGGTTATTTGGTTTTCTGGAGTCCATCTTCATGAATTCCTTATATATATTGGATATTAGTCCCCTATCTGATTTAGGATTGGTAAAGATCTTTTCCAATCTGTTGGTAGCCTTTTTGTCTTATTGACAGTGTCTTTTGCCTTACAGACGCTTTGCAATATGAGGTCCCATTTTTCAATTCTCGATCTTACAACACAAGCCATTGCTGTTCTATTCAGGAATTTTTCCCCTGTGCCCATATCTTCAAGACATTTCCCCACTTTCTCCTCTATAAGTTTCAGTGTCTCTGGTTTTATGTGGAGTTCCTTGATCTGCTTAGACTTACCTTAGTACAAAGAGATAAGACTGGATCAGTTCACATTCTTCTACATGCTAACTGCCAGTTGTGCCAGCACCATTTTTTGAAAATGCTGTCTTTTTTCCCACTGGATGGTTTTAGCACCCTTGTCAAAGATCAAGTGACCGTAGGTGTGTGGGTTCATTTCTGGGTTTTCAATTCTATTCCATTCGTCTACCAGTCTGTCGCTATACCAGTACCATGCAGTTTTTAATGCAATGGCCATCTGAGGGAGCAGAGTTTCATATTTGTTTCTGGTTCAGAAAGATGTGATACATACATGCTTATATACACATATCTTAACTACTTTCCTGTTACTGTAACAAGTATCCCTAGAGAGAAAAAGAAAGAGAGAAAAAAGTCCAAAAGAGAAAAGATTTACTTTGGCTTAAAGTTCCTTCAGAGCAGTAAAGATAGGATAGTATACAGGGAAGACTTGGTGGCAGGAGCAGTGTGGTTACATTACTCAGGAAACAGAGCCACCTACTTCAAAATTATTCATAAATATTTCTTCATATCTACAATACTGTTTTGTACTTGCTTTTGGGAATACCACTCAACAATTCTATAGATTGTATCCTTTACTTCAATAAATAAATACTTACCTAAGCTGTCTGATTTTTAACTGAATATCTTTGAGAAGCTAAGAACT
>NC_034594.1:86290749-86303079 GCF_900095145.1 Mus pahari
TGGAACAACAATATGAACTAACCAGTACCCCCAGAGCTCATGTCTCTAGCTGCATATGTAGCAGAAGATGGCCTAATCAGCCATCATTGGGAAGAGAGGGCCCCTTGTCTTGCATACTTTATATTTCCCAATACAGGGGAACACCAGGGCCAAGAAGTGGGAGTGGGTGGGTAGGGGAGCAGGGAGGGGGAGGGTATAGGGGACTTTAGGGATAGCATTTGAAATGTAAATGAAGTAAATACCTAATAAAAATTGGAAAATAAAATAAAAGAATATAGAGAGACAAAACCCTTCATAATAGCAACAAATGTTATAAAATATCTTTTGGTATTTAGAGCTAAGATGAAAGGATGGACTATCTAGAGACTACTCCATCCGGGAATCCATCCCATCATCAGCCACCAAACCCATATACTAATGCACATGCCAGCAAGATTCTGCTGAAGAGACCCTGATATAGCAGTCTCTTGTGAGGCTATGCCAGTGCCTGGCAAACACAGAAGTGGATGTTCACAGTCAGCTATTGGATGGAAAACAGGGCCCCAAATGGAGGAGCTAGAGAAAGTACCCAAGGTATTATAGGGGGCTGCAACCCTGTAGGTGGAACAACAATATGAACTAACCAGTAACCCCTGAGATCGAGTCTCTAGCTGCATATGTAGCAGAAGATGGCCTAATCAGCCCTCATTGGGAAGAGAGGTCCCTTGGTCTTGTAAACTTTATATGACCCAGCAGAGGGGAAGGCCTGGGCCAAGTAGTGGGAGTGGGTGGGTAGGGGAGCAGGGGTGGGACGAGGTATAGGGAACTTTCGGGATAGCATTTGAAATATAAATAAAGAAAATTTAAAAAAAAACAAAAGACTACTAAAACCCACACACAAAAAAAATCTTTTGGTATTTCTCACCAAGCAAGTAAAAGACATGTATAACAAGAACTTTAAGTTCCTAGAGAAATAAACTGAGGAAGATATTAGAAGATTAAAAGATCTTCCTTGATCATGTAATAGTAGGATTAACATAGTGAAAATGACCATCTTACCAAAAGCAATCCACAAATTCAATGCAATTCCTATCAAAATTCCAACATACTTCTGTACAGATCTTGAATGGAAAATTCACAATTTCATCTGGAAAAACAAAACCTCAGAATAACTAAAACAATCTTGAAAGCAATACAAGAGGGGGGCATGGAGGAAGTGACCTTGGATGGAAAGGGGACTGGGGCAGAGGTGAAGAGGGGAACATGATTGGGTATTGGTTAGGTGAAAAGGACTGGAGTCCTGAGGGCCAGCAGAAAGAGTGGTAACAGGCAACCTCAGGAGGTAGGTGTTTAGGAGGACCTTCCAGAATGTACCAGAGACCTGAGAGTTGAGAGACTTTCAGGATACAAGGGGAGAGACCTTAGATGTAATGTCCTACAGTGGGGAGAGTGAACTTGTAGAGCAGAAAGCCAGGCCATCAAGTGACTGATGGGGTTGCCATCCCAATGTCAAAACTATGACCCAGAATTTTTCCTTTCTGAAAGAACTGTAGGCATGGAAATGGAGAGGAGTCTGAGAAAAAAAAAAAAAAGTTCAGTGACAAGCCCAAAGTGGAATCCAACTCAACCAGAGGCCCCAAGGTTTGACACTATTACTGATGCTATGGAGTGCTCACAAAAAGGGACCTATGATTACTGCCCTCTGAAAGATCCAGCAAGCAGGTAAAAGAGTCAGATGCTGATAGTTGCACACATGCAATGGATCGCTGCTTCTGTCTCCCGTGGTTGAATTAGGGAAAAGTTGAAAGAACCTGTGGAGGAGGGCAACCCTGTAGAAGGACCAGCCATCTCAATCGACCTGGACCCTTGCGATCTCTCAGACATTAGACCACCAATCAGGCAGGATACAACAGCTGATATGAGGCCCCCAACACATATACAGCAGAGAACTTCTGGGTCTGAGTTGAGTCATTGAAGAGGCACCTAACCGTCAAGAGACTGGAGGCCCCAGGGTGTTTATAGGTCTGGTCATGTGGGTCATTGGGGGTTGGGTGCTAGGGAGTGGGAACATCCTCATGGAGACAGGGGTTGAGGAGGATGTATGGGATATGGAATAGTTGGAGGGCCTAGAGGGAAATAAAATCTGGAATATATACATATATTAATTTAATATATATATATATATATATATATATATATATATATATATGTATATATATGTATATATACATATATATATAATTAAATCAAAAGAAGGAATGAACAAAATCAAGTCTAAAAAAATTCTACACTAAAACCGAAAGGCAGGAATATGGATGGAATAGAATTGAAAACCCAGAAATGTACCCGTACACCTATGCTTCCTTTCACGAAGGAGCTAAAACCATCTAGTAGAAAAAGGACAGCATTTTCAACAAATGGTGCTGGTTCAACTGACACTCAGTATGTAGAATAATAAAAATTGATCCATTCTTATCTCCTTATATAAAGCTCAAGTCCAAATGGATTAAGGTTTTTCACAAAAAAACTAGATACAGTGAAACTAATAGAAGGGAAAGTGGGGAAGTGCCTTGAACACATGGGCACTAGGGAAAATTTTCTGAACAGAACACCAATGGCTTATACTCTAAGATCAATAATCAACAAATAGGATCTCATAAAATTGCAAAGTTTGTGTAAGGCAAAGGGCAATGTCAATAGGACTAAATGGCATCCAACAGATTAGGAACAGATCTTCAACAATCCTACATCCAATAGAGGGCTTATATCCAATATATACAATGAACTCAAGAAGTTAGACTCCAGAGAATCAAATTAACCTATTAAAAATGGGTATAGAGCTAAACAAAGAATTCTAAACTGAGGAATACTGAATGGCCAATAAGCACCTAAAGAAATATTCAACGTCCTTATTCATCAGGTCATTTTCAAATGAAAATGACCCTGAGTAACCACCTCACACCACTCAGAATGTCTAAGACCAAAAAGTCAGGTGAGAGCAGACACTGACAATGATGTAGAGAAAGAGGAATGGTCCTCTATTGCTGGTGGGATGGCAAACTGGTACAAACATTCAGTAAATCTGTTTGGTTGCTCTTCAGAAATTTTGACATAGTATTACCTGAGGACCCATCTATACCACTCCTGGGCATATGCCCAAAAGATGCTCCAACTGTGTTCATAACAGAAACTGTACACAATCTCAATGTCTCTTATGTGAAAAGTGAATTAAGTAAACATGGTTATTTACACAGTAGAATATTATGCAGTTATTATATATAAGATCATTATGAATTTTGCAGGCACATGGATGAAACTAGAACATATCTTATTAAATGAGGTAACCGAGATCCAGAAGTACATGCATGGGATGTACTCATTTGTAATGGATATTAGTCATAAAATACAGGATAACCATGATATAATCAACAGGCTAAAAGAAGCCAAATAGCAGAGGACCCAAGGGAGAATGGATGAATCTTTCTTAGAAGGGAAACCAAAATAGATATGAGAAGTTGATTTAAAGATGGAATTAGATGGGAGAGAGGATAAGGACAGGAGTGGACCAGGTGGTGAATTAGATGTAGGGAAAGGGAGGGAGAGACAAGGCAAATTGGAGGCAGGTGGGTAGTATGAGCAACCTCTAAGCCATTCCAGAAACCTGGGATGAGTGGAGGCTCCAGGGAGGATATGAAGCTGGAAGTGGCCACTAGCCAGTCTGGACTCATAGTGAAGGTGTAAGGAGAGTAACCTACCTACACAACCTAAATGTGTCCTGCCTCCAAGAAGTACAGGAACAAAGAACAGAGCCAGAAGGGATAATCAACCAATAACTGCCTCAAATTGCTACACATCCCATAGGAAAAATGAACACCTGACACTATTAATGATACTATGTTATGCTTGCAGATAGGAACCTAGTCCTCTGAGATGCTCCATCCATCAGCTAATAAAAAGAGATGGAGAGATCTACAGCCAGACTTTAGGAGGAACATGGGGAATCTTATGAAAGATTTGGGAGAATTGTGGGAGCCAAAGAAATCATGGATTCCACAGGACAACAAACAGATTCAAGAAATCTACACCCTTGTGGACTGTCGAGCCTGAATAGCCAACCAAAGAGTAACCACAGGCTGTACCTATGTAGCATATAAGCAGTTTGGTCCTCATGCAGTTGCCCCGAACAACTGGACCTGGGGCTTTCCCTGAATATATTGCTTGCCCGACTGTGGATTTCGTTTCCCTAATTGGTCAGCTTTGTCTGTCTACAGTAGGAGAGGATGTGTCTAATCCTGCAGTGACTTGATGGGATGGGGCATGTGGGGTGGGGACAGGTGGTAGTAGGGTGGGTAGTTTGGGTGTCTGACACCCAGAGGAGGGCTCTCCCTATGCAAAGGAGAAGAGGAGTTTGGAATAGGGGAAAGATCTCCTTTAGGATGTATGACGCTGTAATAATACAAATACACTTATCTCACAGCCAAACTAAAGAGATTGGAAGTCAATGTCTATGCCCTTCATTCAATATAGCTAAGGATTTTTATGTCAGAAGCATAGCATTATCTTCAGAAATATTTTCTGAGTGGTAAAGTCTTCAGTAATCTGCCAAGCAACAGACGTTATTTAATTACCATTGTCAAATCTAAGATCTAATCCCAATTATCACCTCTTTCTTTACAAAGTTTCTATTTCATTTTCAAAAAAAAAATAGTAGAAATGAAATTCAAACCTTTTTATTAGTTAAATATCGGTTATCCCATATCTTATGTGTTAAGATGTAAGTCTAGACAATCTTGTGACACTAAGGTCTGTGCACCATTTACTCACACTTATAATTACTGAAGAAGATTGAATTTCAATTCTCAAAATGCCTGATAAAGAGAGTGATACAGAAACAGCATAAGCCACAAGTTTTAGAGAAAGTTAAGGATAGCATGTGAAAAAGCCATTTCCATCTCATGCACCCACCCTTCCTTTGTACCTCTGTGGAGGTTCAGTAAATCCAGTGGACAAGTAGGGCCAACTCTAGAAAAAGTGCACTCAGGTTCACAACACTAAACATGCAAAAATAATTTAAAAGCACCAAAGGGCAACACTTCTGTTCACTACACTGTGAAATAATAAATGAGTGTTCTTAGAAGCTGCCAAGTTTGTGGCAATTTGTTGTGTAGCAGTAGAAATCAAATTCAAATAATTATCTGTCAAATGAATAAGAAAAATGATACCATGTGTGTAGCAGGAATGGTGGGAACACCTCTAAGTAAATGCCAGGGGCCAAACAACTATAAAAGCATGCCCTGCAGGAGGACCTAATTGAGGACTGCCTGAGAGAGACCAAGGTTTGTTGGTGTCGACAATGTCAGCTACTTGGGAAGTACTGTATATAAAAGATGCTTTCTTTGGACAAGTGGGGTGCAAGTGGAGGGTATTAAAGGAGCTTGTAGCAGTGTTCAGAGAGCTCTCTGCAGCTTTTCTCATCTGCTACCAGAGCCTGTGTCATTGAATTTGTGCCACCTCACCTCCAACCCACAAAGGCAGGTAGTAGTCCAGGGCACAGGCAACTTTTAACACCCAACATGAAGCCAACATGGACAGTCCTGCCTCAGGGAATGAAAAAGAGTTAAACTATGTGTTAGCTCTATGTGGCTGAAGCTGTACAAGGAGTCCCCAGGATGTACTTGAAGTCCATTGCATTGATGATATCATGCTTGCACAACCTAGCCTGCCCGACCTTGAAATGTCCTCTCAATTGTTGCTTAATTTACAAAAACTCAACTTGCTGGTTGCTTCTCTTCCGAAAAGATTCAGAGTTCCCCCTTATGGCTTCCTGGGCTTTTCTATTCCTGACAAGATTAAGCCCCTGGCAAAAGCAGTTTACCCCCTTATGGAACTGTAACAATAGTATGAGACTATTAACTGGCTCAAACCATTCCTGTCTTTCAGACCAGTAGATGAGGCACCTCTTTGCTCTCTCGGAGGGGCCTAGCAGCTCCTCCAACAGGGATAAACTAATATCTGAAGCTAGCAACCTACTACAGAAAGTTATGGCACTCCTTTCTGTACCAACTCTGTTAAGGCATGATCCAATGAAACCCCTCCTGGCCATAATTTTTTGTTCCCTTGAGAGACTCAGTGGCCATGACAGATGTAAAGGCCTCTCATTCTATTAAGGCCATGAAATCATCAATGCTATAAATGGCACTCAAGACTGAAAATGGTCTTGCCTATTAATCTCAATAGTTCAGAGGCTTCCCATCCTCATAGAGAATCAGTCACTCCTTTAGGATATCATATAATCCTCAAGGTCAAACAATCATAGAGTAATTTGATTCTTGAAGGGAGCACTTGCTCAGGTCACCCCCCCAGAATCCAAAAGAGATTCACACCTAGCCTTGGTGGAGGTCCTGTTTCATGGGAAAGGACTGAGCCTCACTTATAAACATTGGTCATATTTGCTGACAGACACTTCTCTCCCGTTGGTTAGATATAAGGAAACCAATAACCTCTAAATAGCAACCACTCACTCAGATTCTGACAAGGAGACAAGTTTATGCTAGTGTTTTCCCTGAGGACACAACTGCACCAATATGGGTACCCTCAAGAGATGTTTGCCAGGCTACAGATCGGGGGGCAATGAAGAAGCCAAAAGAAGATCGGGATGTAGAGATGTACTGTACATACTGTGGTTATTAAATTTTCTTTAGCCTGGAAAGTCTGATGAGATCTGGGCTTTAGTGCCCCTGCCCCCCATTTTTTTTTTTTTTTTTGCCTGTGGCAGTTAACTCCCCAGTCTACCCTGTTCTTTTCTCTTCCAACATGAGTTTGGGTTTGCATTTCATGGACTTAGTCAGTACTATACGATGATTAGAAGGCACCTGGCCTACAGAGAAAATTCTCTGATTTACCACCAATATATCCTCCATTGGCCCTTGTATCTAACTACATAATATGACCATGGGGGACTTTCATGGTAATCTAACTTATGGTATCATGTTCAGCATGGAATTTTATATTCCCTTACTAATTACAAATCTCCAAATGATCCCCCAATATATCACATCCACCCTGCCTCACAGTTCAAGATCCCTCAAATGCCCACTTTTCTGTGTCTTGCTTTCCTTTGGGAGCACTGCCAGCTTACATTAGGTGTAATATTTGTTGGGGGTCAACCTATATTATTGTCTAACCTTACACTTGGTATGTGGAGGTTTACCTCACATGATGCTCGCAATATTACTCCCTACATTAATAAGGACCCCATTAGATTCCAGTATGACCCCATTATGAGCAATTGGGATTTGTGTGGCCTCTCTAATTGTCTTGATTTACACCCCCTTACTCTCCTAAAAAGTGGCTGTCTCTTTAATGGGACATATTTCCACCTAAACCAGTCAGTGACAATGTTGACTGAGGAAATCCCATGAATGTGATCATGGGCAGCCAGGTTGACTTGAGAGCTACTCCAGTCTCTATCTGAGATCCCCTTTTCTTTCTGATTTCTAATACCTCCATTGTCAGAGACAGCCCTAGCTGTATTAATGAGAAATGTCTCCTGACTGCCTACTGGATGGGGTATTCAACAATGGCTTTCCTGATGAAGGAACCAGCTGCTGTTTGGATGCCTGTGATAAATACCACTCACTTTTATGCTATCAGTCTGATTGCCCAGTCTCACAACTCCTACGCTGGGGAAAGAGGGATATTGTTGTTACAGCTACCATCGTTGCAGCCATCATTGCAGGCATTACCAGGGCAACAACAGCTGTTGCCTTGACCCAGACAGCCACTGGGGCAGATACTTTCAATGCTATATTCTCTAAGTCAACTGAGACGCTGAAGGCACAGGGGGGTACTAAATCAACATCTTTATCCAGCCATCCACCTTTTACAACAACAGTTTGATTTACTGGCCGAAAAGTTCGCCCTTGTTAGGAGCATGTCTCTATTGACATGTGACCCCAGGTTTCACTCAATCTACCTAAACCCTTACCAGGTACAAAACACCACAGTAGCCCAACAACAGTTGACTCAGTATCTTGAAGGTACCCAGTCAGACAAATTCCTTAACTATTATGAGCTGCTAAGAAAGAACATAGCCAACCTTAATGGGACCAGATTATTTGTGCTCTCCCTACAAGCTAGATCCTTGGGAAAAGTGTGGGACAATATAAAAAGGCTGTTTGAGCCCTTGTGGATAGCCACTAATGCTATGATGGGAGGAACTTTCATACTAATAATTATTTAAGAGTCTTGTAAAGCATATCTCTAGGCAGCATTCCATAAATAAGGTGACCATCCAGTTGTTGATGGCTCTGGAAAATTCAGATTGTGACACCCCAAGGAAATGATCAAAGCATGGATGGCAGTGATATGAGACCACAATGTAGGCTATTCATTATCTCTCCCTTGTGTGACATGGATCGGAAGTGATATCTCATTAAGGGATGGTAGCCAATGATGGGTAAGGCTCTGGGAGACAGGACAACCTAAGGCAGACACAGTCCAGTATACTGGAATCCTCCATGGTGGGATCAACAAGGTTGACACAATGGTATCCTGGCTCCCATTAGGCTGTCAAAATATAAAAACAAAAGGGTGGATATGTAGCAGGAATGTTGGAGCTACCTCTATGAAAACATTGGGGCTGAGAAACTCCAAAGGTCACTCCTGTAGGAGGACCTAATTGAGGACTGACTGAGAGAACAAGAATTGCTTGTGCAAACAGTGCCAAACAATTGGCAACTGCTGTTAAGAAGAGATGCTTTCTGGGATCAACTGGGGCAAGAGTGAATGGTATTAAAGGACTTTACAGCAGTGTTCAGAGCGTTCTGTGGTGTTTCTCACCTGTTCCTGGAGTCTGTGTAGTTGACTCTGCTCCACCTTACCTCCAATTCCGAAGGACAGTAGGGTCAGGCAAGGAGTAGTCCAGGGCACAGGCAACACGATGTGTATATTTTTTCTAAAATAAATTGCTAAGTGTGTACACATGTATGCACATATCTACAAACACATGTGTGTATGCACATACACACATGTATGCCTCAAATAAAATGTTCAATTCCCAGATGCTTTATTTGAATTCATTTATTTATTTGGTTGGTTGCTTAGTTAACATTATAATTACTGTGACATAATTTAATATTTTTTAATAATTTATGTACACATTTAATAAATGAAATATACCTAATCACAGACAATCTGATTCAAGGATTCTTTTCCAAGAAAATGAAAACTAATGTCCATTAAACTCCATGGGAAAGTTTACTGGAATTTTATTTACAGTTACTTCAAAATGTAAAGCAAGCAAGATATCATCAGCTGGAAAATGAAAACCACAAATTTTGCCACACACCAAATGTAATTTTACTCAGCAAGGAAAAATAAGAAAACAATGATGCAATTAAACAGACTCTGTGGCCAGAAGGGTTGTTAGGAGCTTTATGGGTAAAAGCATTGTTGAGATTCTTCAAATACTACATGTAATATCTGTCTGTTTAGCTTTGTACAACACAGTTTCTTTTAATCAAATATACAAGTCTCAAATATTAAAAAACTGAGAGCTTAAAAATAGTGCATATATGACAAAAGCTCATATTATAAATACATAAAGAAATTGTGCAGAAAAAATAAGAATCCCATTGCAGAAGAATGAGAAGAGAAACAAATTAACAAATATGGGTGCAAGCTTCTACTTTTGATGTTATATAATGTTCAGAAAATAGCCAGTAAGATCATAAATTATAAAAAATACATTGTTTGAAAAATGCTCAGGCTACCTTGGAAAGTGTATATGTAGTCTAAATTCATATCAGATTTTATCCAAGAATCATATGCAAAGTTTTTAGTTTATATCCTTCATTTTAAATAAAACCATTTATCAAAATACTTAGGTAAAACAGGACTTTAATATTCTAAAGACAGCATTATACTGTAGAGATTGTAGCAGAAACAGCTTTCTAAATGCTATTTGTCAGTGACTATGATTTTGAGCTATTTGTTTCTAGAAGAGATTTTGTAAGAAAGAAAATTGAAAGGAGAAGAGATTTACTTTGGCTTCTGAGTTATTGTTGCATATTCACTGAATCCTGTAGTTCTTGTGTTTGTGGTGAAGGAAGGTATCATGTTATAGAGCATATCTTTGAGTACTGCTGCTTATGTCAGGTAGCTAGGAAAGAAAGAATGAGATGAAAGACCATTAAGAGTCTTGGAGCGAAATATGTCAACAAAGATGCACTCATAATGACCTTTTACTTTCAAATAAATACTACCCTCCATCATCTATCATGTTCCAATAGCTCATATAATTATGAACAAATGAGTTGCTTAAGAAATGTATTACATCAAATTAAATAACCTCGCCAATGGCCCACATCTGCTCAATCCTTTGACCAATAAACATTTGGGGAGCTCTATCCAACTCTAAAGTGAATCAGAGCATTTGTGGGGTTGTCATAAGGTTATATTAATAAATTACATGGATGACGATGAAAAGAGTTGGATATAGATAAAACCACCAGGATAAAAATAATATTGTGGATAATAATTGGAAATACAGATTATGAAGCTACTGAAATAAACTGACTCTTTTCATTGGCTAAGAGCTCCATGAGCAGAATACATACAGATTATGACAATTGAAGGTACTGTGAATATCTATGTCTCTGACTTTCAAGTCCTTGTAAAATTGCCTTCCTGTTCAAAAATTGATCCTGTTACTATTATTGTTTAAGATCAATATATAGCTTATCATTATATTCATGACAAAAAATATTTTGCCCCTCATGACTACCTAATTTAGTTCTAATAATGTTTTGCAACCTTTTACTATACCAAATTATGACTTAAGACATGGGCATGTGCATGAAGGAAGAAACAGTCAATTTCCATATTTATGTGGAAAAGTGGAGAATCAAAAATGATAAACCATTTGAAGGTGAGTTGTTGGAGTAGCAAACATTAAGTAAAAAAAAAAAAATAGAAAATTGTTTTGGGGGTGCTTCCTGAATGCTAGGAATTATGAACATTTCATTATTCCCTTTTATATTCCAGTGATAATTTAAAGTTGTTTAAACATAGAACTGGCAATAAAAGAAATAACTGTGAACAAAATAAAATAAAAATGAAGAAACAACATAAAAATGAGTATAGAAATATATAAGATAGGAGTATACCATGGTGTGGAAGATTGTTTCCCTATAGAATGCATTGAGTGAAAACAAAATATTCACTTGTTGAATTATAATAGTGCCATGCCCCATAAGGAGAAAAACAAATGGTTCTACAAGGGATCATAGATAATCTTTGATCTTAGATACAATTTATTTCTGTGCTGTCAGGTTAAACAATGTCCTAAACAATAAATGGAGTAGGAAATTAGAAGGCTGTATATTGAATACTCATTCAACAGTAGCTGAGGGCAAATGGTGGGTATATAAAAATGAATACAGATTCCTTGATTTACAGATATTGCTGTTCAAGAAGATTCAATGCAGAAAAACATTTAGGCTGCAGGGGATAAAACTATAAGACACAAGCTTCTATGCTTCAGTCATTGTTCTGTCTGATATCTATTATTTGTCAACAACTGTAAAATATATTAGTATGATAATAAATATAAAATAATACAGAAACAGCTCTTTCATTCACTGTTTCTAAACACAGTAGACAATGATTACTTGGGTATTGGAATTAAATAGGACACACAGATTTTAAGTGGATATTTGCCCAAATGTTTGGAATACTCAAGACCAATTGAAGCTCAAGAAGAAGGAAGACCAAAGTGTGGATGCTTCAGTTCTTCTTAGAAGGGGGAACAAAATGCCTACATTTTGTAAATATGTAGATAAAGTATGGGGCAGAGATTGAAGGAAAGGCCATCAAGTGACTGCCCTACCTGGGGATCCATCCCATATACAGTCACCAAACCTGGATGCTATTGTGGATGCCAGGAAGTGCTTGCTGACAGAAGCCTGTTATAGCTGTCTCCTGAGAGGCACTGTCAGAACCTGACAAATACAGAGGTGGATGCTTGCAGCCAACTACTGGTCTGAGCACAGGGTTCCTAATGGAGGAGTTGGAGAATGGACTGGGGAGCTGAGGGAGTTTGCAGCCACAGAGGTGGAACAACAGTTTCAACTGTTCAGATCCCCCCAGAGCTCCCAGGGACAAAGAGTTGGACCACCAACCAAAGAGTACACATGGAGGGACCTATGGCTCCAGTCACATATGTATCAAAGAATGACCTTTTTGTACATGAGTGGAAGGAGCAGCCCTTTTTCCTGAGGGAGTTTGATGCCCCAGTGTAGAATGCCAGGGTGGGAAAGCAGAAGTGGGTGGGTGTGTGGGTGGGTGGGT
>NC_034594.1:86303189-86324619 GCF_900095145.1 Mus pahari
CCCAGCA
The DNA here is from genome assembly GCF_900095145.1 of Mus pahari. Lineage (NCBI taxonomy): Eukaryota > Metazoa > Chordata > Mammalia > Rodentia > Muridae > Mus > Mus pahari. The sequence continues at coordinate 86,303,197 of NC_034594.1, forward strand.
CTTGGGAGGCAGAGGCAGGCAGATTTCTGAGTTTGAGGCCAGCCTGGTCTACAAAGTGAGTTCCAGGACAGCCAGGGCTATACAGAGAAACCTTTTCTCGAAAAAAACTAACTAACTAACTAACTAATTAACTAACTAACTAAATAAATAAATAAATAAATAAGGCTGCTGTGAACATAGTGGAGCATGTGTCCTTGTTATATGTTGGAGCTTCTTTTTGATATATACCTAGGAGTGGCATATCTGGTTCCTCAGGTAATATTATGTCCAGTTCTCTTAGGAACAACCAGACTGATTTACCAGTGTGGTTGTACCAGCTTGCAATCCCACCAATAATGTAGGATTGTTCCTCTTTCACCACACCCTCCCCAGCACCTGCTGTCTATTCATGAAATTTTTAGGCAAAAGTTTGGAACTAGAAAATATCATCCTGATTGAGATAATCCAATCACAACAGAATACACATGGTGTACACTCAATGATACGTGGATATTAACCCAAAAGCTCATAATACCCAAGATACAATTCACAGACCACATGAAGCTCAAGTAGAAGGAAAACCAAAGTGTGGGTCCTTCAGTCCTTCTTAGAGTGTTAACAAAAATACTCATGAGAGCAAATACGGAGACACAGTATGGAGCAGAGACTGAAGGAAAGGCCATCCAGAGACTGCTGACTTGGGGCTCCATCCCATGTTCAGTCACCAAGCACAGACGCTATTGTGGTTGCCAAGAAGTGCATGCTGCCAGGAGCCTGATGTGTCTGTCTCCGGGGAGGCTCTGTCAGAGACTGACATGTGCAGAGGTGGATGCTCATATTCAACCATTGGACTGATCACTGGGTCCCCAGTGGAGGAGTTGGAGAGGGTACTGGGAGAACTGAGGGGTTTTGCAGATCCATAGGAAGAACAGCACTATCAACCAATCAGAGCTCCCAGGGTCTAGGCCACCAGCCAAGGAGTGCACATGGAGGGACCCATTGCTCCAGCCATATATGTGGTGGAGGATGGCCTTATCGTGTATCAGTGGGATTGGAGGCCCTTGGTCCCATGAAGGCTTGATGCCCAGTGTGAGGGAGTGTGAGGGCAGGGACGTGAGAGAGGGTAGGTGGGGGTGCTCCTTCGTGGAGGCGGGGTGAAGGAGGATGGGATGGGGTGTTTCTCGGGGGGGGGGGAAGCTGGGAGGGGGATAACATTTTAAATGTGGATAGATAAGATATCCAATAAAAGAAAAAATCTAAAAGAAGAAAAAACAAAACATCCTTAAAAAAAGAAATGTAAATAAATATAATAGCAAAAAAAAAAAAAAAACATTGTCAGGCTCCCAATAAGATAAACGTAGATCTGCAAAGGAATTGAACTGAGAGAAAAAAGAAAAAAAAAAAAACAAAAACAAAACTAAAACAAAACAAACAAACAAAACGACAACAACAACAAAAAAACAAAAACCAGGGAAAAAAGCCTGGGGAACAAGCTAGGATATACAATGAAGAGAAAATATACAGACATTTCAAAATAGTGATGTCTTCAATTCATGTTCTCCTTTGGGAAATATGTAATGCTATCACAGTTCTGCCTTAACCTGGAGAATTCTGAAATGATTGACACAGTTGCTATCACTCTCAAATTATGAAAAAAAGAAAGTTGCATTAATTATCTCATTCACATACTTGTTCTCGATGTTTTGATACCATTTCTAACAGCCATATCTCTCATTAATACGCCTAAAAGTACTGATAGGCACAAGTACAAATCTAAAGAACAGTCATTGATTCTAGAGAGTCATGAAAGCTGTGGTTTAGAAAATTAGCTGTTTACTCAGAATATGGAGCCTTTGAGGTTAGAGGTATTTTTATTGGAGATGGTAGTTTCAGTCATAACTGTGAGGGTTGTAATATCTACTTCCTTTCTTATGTTTCTTCTCCTGATCCTTCAAAATATAAAAAAAAAAGTATCAATTTTCCAGTATCTCAAAGAAAGCTTTTCCAAATGCCATGCTGGTATTTATATAATTAAATATAAGTATTTTATGATACATTCATGAATATATTTAATTTTTATTTATTTAATTACTATTTTATGTGTTTATCAGTATTAACTTTATACCTTATTAATTTAAATAGATTTATATTACTTTCTACAACTTATTTCTCTCTCCAGATCTCTTGGGCATTCTCCTCTAAACTTTATGTCTTTCTCTCATTCTTACGTTTATAGTCTCTTTATCTTGATTATCATTAGATAATGAGATATGTGTTTATATGCACAAATGCATATTATATCTACATCTATCTATGTAAGTACATAACAGTTTTCAGAATTTGAAAGAGAATAACATTAAGTAACTATTTTGAGAAGGCAAATGTTATATTGTAGACAAAATTATTTTTAATAGTTTCATTGAAACAGTTGAAAAACTTTAGGAATCACTAAGGAAGAAGTTCTTTACTTAAAAGCCATTCACCAAGGGACGGTATGATTCAGGGGCAGGAAAGAAATGATACTGAACAACATTAGGACCTGATTTCTGATTCTCAAAGGTAGATTTGATTAATGACAATTGTACACTATTACCATATTTGTGGTCTGGTCTGGGAGTACCGCAGTAGGGTTTTTATTTAAAACAGTGAAAAGAAAAAAAATGGCCAAAGTTTAATAAAAGAAGGAATTTAATATCAGTGTTATGCTAATGAGAGAATTGTAAACATACTTAAATCTTCCCATCTACATAGTTTTGATCACTCTCCTCCTACATGCACCTTATTATCAAATGGTCTAGGAAACAATGTCTTATTTACTTTTTCTTTAAAAAGTTCCAGGATACTATTAAAACAATGGAAGAAAATATATATACAGACCCAGAGGCAGCGTATTGGATAGAGAATATTTAGGTATACACAGTACTTCACAATTCATTGAAAACACATTTCATACATTTTAATTCTGATTTTTTAAAATGCAGGATTTACAGCATCAACAAAACTGAATATATCTGTAATATTGTCTGAAAGTATATTTTATGGAAATCTTGATAAAAGTGGTATTTCTTTGTGTTTTTGTTTCAGCTTTCATTTATGAACATCTTTTCAAAAACTATAGTGGTCCCAAGCAGAAGGTGATGAATTTAGCACCTAAAGGCAGTTTTTTGGTATTTTTTTTTCTTCACTGGCATTTACAAAGCAAGGAAATATAGAAAAGTGTGATTGTGCTGAATGAGATATATCAAGAGAGTCTATCTTTTTTATTTTATCTTGGCATCAACTGTTTCCCTTTTCTTATTCAAGATTTATACACAATAAAATAGCATATCATTTGCTGATTGTCATTGAAAATAATGTAACCCAATTCAGAAAATTATTTTTCCTCATAGATATTGGACAAGACATCTCATTTGAGGAAGGCTATGTTTCCATTTACCATTCTTGTAGAGGATCTGACATAAGATTAAGAAAAATTAGGAACAATTAGGAAGTATCTTATGTATCATTCATTACAGGAGCACACTAGAAAACACATGGCCAGGAGATACTGCAACTTATGATGATAGGGACTTATGTACTTAAGGCTCAATTAATTTGGCCACAGGATATGAGTCAGAGATAATACATTAATAATGTGAGGAGGAGAGAGCTCTGCTTTTAGAAAGATATAAACACCACAGACTAACCATTTTCATAAGCATAAATTGTTCAATTGCATTAAATATCTATTTTCTGCATTAGTGTCATGATTATTTAAACATTTCATCAAATATGAGACAGACATCAGTAAAACATACATCTACTCTTTTATGAAACTTAAAGAAGTATGTATTGGGGTTTTGATTCAATGTCCTTTTTTCTGAATGTTTTTGTATCACCTTAAAACAAGCTAGAGACATCAGAGAGTATGAAGCCTCAGTTGAGGAAATGTCTTCATGAAATCCAGATTTAAGGAATTTTCTAAATTAGTGGTCATAGGAAAGGCCCCAGACCATTGTGGGTGGTGCTGCTCTTAGTTTGCTGGTCCTGTCTTTGCTTTGCTGGTCCCTAGTTCTATAAGAAAGCATGTTCAGCAAGCCAGGGGTTGCAAGCCAGTAGACAGCAGACCCTGAATGGCTTCTGCCTCAGCTCCTGCCTCCTGCATCCTCCCTTGAGTTTCTGTCATGATTTTCTGCAAAGATACGCAGTGTTGTGGAAGTGTACGCTGGATAACTCCCCCATCCCCAACTTGCTTTTCAGTTGTAGTGTTTCATCACCTCAACTAAAAACTTATGTAAGAAAATCCTGTTATGTGATTTAGCAGAATAGTTTATTGAGTGCAATGAATATCACACAAGAGCCATAAAAGCAAGTATATAGAGAGCATTATCCTGGATGCAATTCAGCAACTCCAGTACATGGGATATCCCTGAAGGATGAGTTTTAAGGTCTTGTTATATTTAAACACCTTTGTAAAATGATCTTGGTTTGTAGTTACAGAGAGCTCATTTACATTTTAATGTGGACAGCACCATTTTGGATGCCATTGGGCCCTGTTCAGAGAAGTTCAAGGACACTTCTCATGAGTCTCTTGACATATTACAAGCTACGTTTGTGGTGAATGTAGCAGTACATAAATAAAGGCACTGTAGCTATGTCCTTAAATGTAAATGTGAAGAGCCCATGGATCTTATTGCTGTATTATAATAACCACGTCTCTGAAAAAGGCAACAGAGAACAAACATGAATACAGATTGACTTCAAACAACATTCCTCTGAAAGTAAAATGGCAAAGACTGCTTTTTAATGCTAAAATTGTTTTGCTTTTTCTCTACTTGGAATTACTTTATTATTTAAGAAAATTAATAAAATAAATGTACAAATGAGACCTTTATATAGAATGGTATGGCCTAGAAATAATTTGTCCTCTCCAGAAACTGTGAAGAATAGTTTGGATATGTTGATGAATTTTCTAGTGGAAGTAATGAATATAATGTAGAGTTCATGCACTCCTCTAAATGTTGAAATTTTAACTTGGTATCCTGTATATTGACAAGTTAATAATCATTTAAATTATATCAATAAATGTACATAAATATTGGGCTCCAAATTGAAATTTAAAAAAAGTAAACTAACTTAATTGTTTATAATAGAGATACACTTTAAGAAAACCATTATTTACAGTAAGTAATATATGCTACTTCTTATTGTAAATTTATTTTCAACTAAATAGAATGTCCTTGGACTATTTCCTTAAGATTTTAATTCTACATCAAGATTTCAGGATTAAAGCCTTTTTTGCTTAACATTTATAAACTGTAAATTTTACATTTACCACAACTACATTATATATCCATATACTCTGATTAAAAAAGCCACTTTTTCTGTAATTAAAATAATTAGAATAAAACAATTTTTAGAAAACTATATTTGTGGGGCTGGTGAGATGGCTCAGTGGATAAGAGCGCTGACTGCTCTTGAAAAGGTCCTGAGTTCAAATCCTAGCAACCACATGGTGACTCACAACCACCTGTAACAAAATCTGACTCCCTCTTCTGGAATGTCTGAAGACAGCTACAGTGTACTTACATATAATAAAAATAAATATTATATATATATATATATATATATATATATATATATATATTTATATATATATATAAAACTGTATTTGTTAAGCAATTAATTCCTAGTTTTATGTAACATCTTTATATTTCAAGTTGTTTTGGTGTATATACAGAGGAAGTAATCTATATATTAATTATTTTTTTGTTTGTTTGTTTGTTTTGTTTTTCGAGACAGGCTTTCTCTGTAAAGCTTTGGCTATACTGGAACTCACTGTGGACCAGGCTGGCCTGGAACTCAGAAATCTGCCTGTCTCTACCTCCCAAATGCTGGGATTAAAGGCGTGTGCCACCACTGCCCGGCTATTAATTATGTTTTTAATAATTGCACTAAGGCAACACATAATAATTATATTTCTTCTTTTAGACTAAGATGGTCCCCTATTTCATCTAATTTGTTTTTATTTTATACTAGTGATATGAATGTTCATGTATATCTATAAAATTTGTTTTTGGATAATTGACAATACATACTGTACCACTTTATCCACTTTATGAGTGTTTCATTTTTTGAGCGCTTTAAATCATTTTAGTATTGTATGTGTGTGTGCTTGTGTGTGTGTGTGTGTGTGTGTGTGTGTGTGTGTGTGTGTGTTACATGCATGTTTGGTTCTCATGGATGCCTGAAGGGTATGTCAGATTTCCTAGTACTGGAGTTCTAGATAGCTCTAAGCAAAAATGTTGGTACTGAGACAATTTGAAACTTCAGTAAGAACAATGACCTCTAAAGCACTGAACCTTTGCTCCAGACTCAAGATTTTTGTTTTCTTTTAACAGTAATATATCAGTTTGAAAATGTCACCATTCTATAATAACATGTTGGCTTTCATGGCCATGCTTCACGATTCACCCACCCTATGGTGCTTCCATTTTTTTATTGATTAATTTATGAACTATATGATCAGAGGTAGAGTAGAAAACCCAAATTATGTTTTTTTTTTCAAAAACTTCATGTTGAGATTTAGACTGCTTTATATTTGTGCATGTATTGTGTATGATGGTACAGTCTCTGGGACTTCTCAGATGCAAAAAACCTATTTTTTTCAGGAAGATGCTTTTTCATTGTAGTCATCCATCATATCTAGCTCTTATAACCTTTATTTTTCTGCTTTGTGTAGAAGCCTGAGTCTTTAGGGGAGCTTTTTCCTAAAGGTATTCTATTTATGGCTGAGTATTCACTTACTGTCTTCACATTGTCTAACTATGGGTCTCTATATTTATTAACACCTACTGAAAAATGTTTCTGTGATGAGGGCTGAAAGATGAACTTATCTATGGGTATAGCAGAATGTTGTTAAGAGAGAATCTGTTACTGTGGTTATTAAATGATAGTTAGCAGAATATTTTCCCTAGGATCCATATACTAGATAGTCTCAGGTTATTGGCCTCATTAACAGTGACAATCAGGAATTACATCTCATGGAGTAGGCCTTAAATACATTCAAAATTTGGTTGGCTACACCCAAACATTTCTACCACTATTGAATCAGTGATTCCTATAAGCAGGTGACTGTTGTATATTACAACATTGATAGCTTAGTGAAAGTAATGATGACTTTTCTACTTTGGTAACAATTTTAGTACCTTCTAGCACTATGAATAATAGTCAATAGTGGTGGTTATTTGAACACCAGATTTATTTCTCCATGTTTAATGTTGTATTTTTAACTATGGAATCTTTGGCATTAAGATGTTATTGTGAAATTGTAAAGGGTAGCCAATAGCATTGCCAATGGCCTGTAATATTTGGGGAAATTAATTTGACATATCTCATATCTATTGGTTTGATAAAACTCCATGACCAAAAGCAACTTTGTGTTGTGTTGGGAATTTTCGGTATAAAGTTTATCACAGGATATCCCAGAGAAATGTCAGAGCTGGATCCTAAAAGCATAACCTAAAGTAAATATCATTAAGAATATTCCATATTGAATCACTCATCATGACTTGCTTAGCCTTCACTCTTATACAATTCAGGCCACCTTATAATAAACTAGGTCTCCACACATCAATTAAAGAAATATATCACTGGCTTGGCTAATACCCAGTGTGGTAGGAAATATAAAACTATACCATCAGATGTCTTTTCACTCCAATACCTTCTTTGTCACAACTCTCAAATTAACAGTCTTTTTCATTTATACATATGCATGTATATGTGTATATGTATTTGAAGAAAAGGCTACTAATTTATATGATATGATACATATGAATAAGTATGCAAAATATGTAAATCAACCCACTGAATCTAGTTTTACTTGTGTGTAAATATATGGTTGCATGACTCAATATTTTTTTAATGTGATAGCAATTAGAGCTGTTGCTTCCTTTGAAGAAGCTAGTTTTTCACCATACAGCAGTCATTATTTGCCTGTGGTTCTTTTTGTAGAGATTGGACACCTTGACATGTTCTCCTTTCAAGTTAAAATATTCACTGATACTATTATTATCCCATTCTTGTTTATGTTTATGTTCTTCTTTCACAAAAGAGTTCCTTATATTCTGGCTCCTATAATCTTTCTATTCGTTCATTGGCAAAGTTACCTGAGCCAATGATTCAGTTCTGATTTAGCTATAGCTAGAAGGGATATGTTGTACATGACTTATTTATCCCTACCTTGATTCCAGTTGCTGATTTATATATTGTTCTACATGTGAGATAAAGGGTATTTTCTTTCATGAGGGGAGATGGTTAAACTTATCTGTGGCTATAAGGATACTATTTAAAATGTGTTTAGGAAGTACTATGTTTTAACAAAATATTGGTATTGTATACCCTTGAGAGTGACATGAACCTCCTATCCCTAGAATGCTTTCTAATATTTCTAAAAAATTTAAAACCAGAAAATATTTGCTTTCTTATGTGTGAATCTTAAGTGAACTTATGCAATTATAGGCTACCACCAATTATTCAAAATATGTCCTCAAGAGTCTTTCAATTCCCTGGGTTTCTATTGTTACATTTTCATTTTAAACTCTGTTTTTAATTTCTTTCATCCTCTCTTTCTTAGAAAGATGAAACCTCCCTATGAATAATAAATATATAAAAAGGAGGAAAAGCCCAGGTCAAAGGCACAGAAAATATTTTTAACAAAATCATAGAAGAAAATTTCCTTATCTAGAGAAAGATGTGCCTATCAAGGTACCCGAAGCATACAGAACACTAAATAGTCACTACCAGAGAGACAATTCTTTCCAACACATAAAAATACAGATCAAAGAAAAGTTAGTAAAAGCTGAAAGAAAACAAAACAAAATAAACAAACAAAATAACAACAACAACAACAACAACAACAAAAAACCCCAGCTCACATATAAACGCTACCACATAAGAAAAGTACTTGACATTGCAAAAATAATTCTAAAATAATTCTAAAAGCATTAAAGAATGTCATATAAGCTCTAACAGATCACAGACAGCAGCCTGGGAAACTATAAACCTATCAATTGCATTTTAAGGAGAAAACATAATAAAAACAACTTATAACAATTTCTATTTATTAATGCAAATCTACAGAAGACATTTGAAGAAAATCTGAAAGGAAAGGTTAATTACACACAAAAAGACATGGAAAACAAATAATCCCAGTGAAAATCAGTAACATATGATTCTAAAATTCCAACAAGATTATATTATGATTCTAAAGGACTTAAACTACTTATTTAAAATGTGATATAAGTTTTGAATTTTCTGGCTCCAATAAATTTATTGTGTGTAGATTGTTATTGTTAGAGAAAAAGGAAAACAGGTGACTATGAAGTAGAAATTTCAGGTTTATTTAATAACTCAGTTGTGTTACATGATGTTTTTCTGGAAGTTGTCTTCTGAGAGAGCATGTGATGTTTTGCTGAAAACATACACTAAAGAAGGCATATAAGGCTTAGAAAGAGTATAAATATATTTCCCATAAACAGTGAGAGGATTATCTTCCTCTGCAAGGCTTCACTGCTCTTCATCGGTCTTCACTAGTTTTTGTTGGTCTTCAATTTGTAGAAAGGCAAAATAACTTTTCATACTATTCTAGATGATTCTGGACACTTTTGCTTCCCTGTGACAATTCAGTTGAGCCTTGCTGTTTCTGCTGGAATGTGCCACCCCTTCTGATTCATGTTTGGTGTTTACTCATGATCTGGACTGCTGGTATTCTAACAACAAATAGTGAAACTGCCTCAAGAAACTATTTCTAAACAGGATCATAAAACATTTTTTCTATTATCCTTCATTTTCTTCTACTCCTTTGCTGGATCAGAAACCTAAATAAAGTAGGTATTGAGAAAAATTAAGCCTGCAGCAAGTCTTAACCAATATAGAAAAATGAAATAACATCCTTCCTATCTGATACTATCTGATCATCTGGTATTAAAGCTGAATATTGACAAGAGTACAATGCCAACTGTGAGCAGTGGGAGAGGGAAGGGGATAGAGGTTTTCGGAGGGGAAACCAGGAAAGTTGATAACATTTGAAAGGCAAATAAAGAAAATACATAATAATATTAATATTATTAATAATAATAATATAATAACTGAAAACCAAAAAGAGAAAAATGCCAAATATCTATGAAATAATGGAAAGTAAACAATACAATATTAAATGCAGATTGAGACAAGATATAAATAAAGAAGTAAATTTAATGATTTTGGTACTGATTAATAATGAAACATAACATACCCCAATCTATAGGACACAATGAAGGTGATTGAAACAGGTGATATTCCAGACATGATCAGCCTTTAAAAAAAAAAAATCATGACATATTTGCTCCAATAGGCAAGGTACAGAGGAAAATAATTTTAGGAAAGATTCTTGCTATTAATATATTTCCTGTTATTATTAAATATATAACAGTCATCAGGTATTAGTCACCCTTTAGGTCAGATCTCTAAAGAACAATGAAGATGTATTGTCTTGTTGTGATGCTATTTAGAAAAATAGATGACTTCTTTATTATTATTATTATTATTATTATTATTATTATTATTATTATTTTGGTTTTTCAAGAGAGGGTTTCTCTGTGTAGCCCTGACTGGCTGTTCTAGAACTCAGGCTGGCCTCAAACCCAGAAATCCTCCTGCCTCTGCTTCCCAAGTACTGGGATTAAAGACGTGGGCCACCCACTCCTACTTCTTAATTCTTGATGATGATCCTATAAGTTTACTAAGTTTATATCAATATTTATTAAGCTCCTTTATATTGGAACTGATATTATGTTCTCTCTGATCATCAATACTGCAATGAAAATGCTGCTTGTCTCCAAGATCATCAGTTAATTGCTTTTAATATAGGAAGCAGGCATCCTACTATTCAGAGCACATTCCAAAAGGTTGTAAAATAATTAAACAAAGGTCATAAGAAGGGAACTAATGATTTATTACAGGTTCTAGGACAGAGGATAAAATATTGACTGGGTTTATCTGTACAAAACTTCACTAATAACTTAGGTATGATTTTTATCCCTCCATGACCTGTGGAGCTGTAGCAGGTGATAAATGTTTAAAGAGATAAATACTGCTAATGGATATACATGTGCACATTCTCTGTTGTAAACTTCTTATTTGATTTATGATTGGACTTTATGTGTAAACTTGTGATAAACATTTTCTCATGTAATCATGTATTCTGAAAGTATTGTAAGTGCTGAAGACAAAGAAAGGTGAGCATTATTCTCTCCTTTTCCCAATTTTCTCAGTAATCCTCCTTTTCCTACTTTTGTCCGCATTATTCTCCTTAAAACCCTCTTAGCACTCCTTGTCCTCCTGTATAATATTCCACTTATCCCCTTTTTCCTAGATCCATTATCCCCCCCCCTTTTTTTACATGCCCTTCCCCCCTTTTTCTTAGATAATTTTATAGGAAACATTTTTGCAACTTAGAAAATTTTTCAATTTTCCTTTTTTTCGCTTTATTTTTTTTAGATCCTTTTGTTGTTTACATTTCAAATGTTATCTATCCCCTTTCCTAGTTTCCCCTCCAAAAATCCCCTATCTCCACACTCAACCTACCCACTCTGGCTTCCTGACCCCGGCATTCCCTTATGCCGGGGCAAAGAACCTTCACAGGAACAAGGGTCTCTCCTCCCATTGATGAACAACTTAGGCCATCCTCTGCTCCATATGCAGCTAGAGCCATGAGTCCCACCATGTGTTTTCTTTCATTGGTGGTTTAGTCCCAGGGAGCTCTGGGGGCGGGGGTACTACTTAATTCATATTGTTGTTCTTCCTATGGGGCTGCAAACCCATTCAGCTCCTTGGGTACATTCTCTAGCTCCTTCGTTGGGGACCCTGTGCTTCGTCCAGTGGATGGTTATGAGCATCCATTTCTGTATTTGTCAGGCACTGGCAGAGCCTCTCAGGAAACAGCTTTATCAGGCTCCTGTCAGCTAGCTCTTAGCATCCACAATAGTGTCTGGGTCTGGTGGTTGGTTATGGGATGGATCCCCAGGTGGGGCAGTCTCTGGATGGTCATTCCTTCAGTCTCTGCTCCAAACTTTGTCACTGTACCTCAATTTTAAAGTGTCCCGTTTCCTTCCTTCAACTTCAACTAGCAGGCAGAAAGAGCTGCTCCTGCAGAGATAGAACAGAACTACTTAATCTGTTGTTTTAGCATGAAGTACTCTAGAGTTTCTTGCCTCAGTGGAGCTCATAGGAAGAAAGGTCAGCTACTCAAGCAAAATGACTTAGAATTGAGTTAGGGAAGTGTTTTGTTACGACTCTAGAGTGTATTATACAACTCCAAACTTCTCCTAAGACAAGGTCTTACACCTACCAATGTTCTTCCTACTTCACTGCCTCAACTGGGACTAAACAAGAAAGAAGACCCATGGGGCTGGCCACTGGCAACTAAAACTGCATTAAAAAATCTGGATGTTGCTAATCATCTGCCATTTATCATTGAACAAAACAGCAACAATTTATTGATAATTCTACTACATAAAATGATTTGAAAACTTTTTCCATTTGTTCTTGCTTTGTTTTGTTTTCTTTCTCAGTCTTACAATTATTAGAACATGGCCTGCAAGGGACTAGGCACCCAACTCTAATACTGGAAATAATTTTTAATTATATTTCTATAGGTAGATTAGGTATAATGTTTACTTATAAATTAAAGACAATATTGATTTAACATCCCTTATATGTATACTATGCTGGTGTTCCACATATAGAAAATAGGATATTGGTTAGATTTTAAATGGTTCAGTCATTTTTCAAGCAAAATTAAAGAATTATATTCGTAAAATTTAAATTAAACAGATTTGCAAATGCACAGTTTTAGCTATGCTGTTGATCACTGCTATTATATTTATATACCTTTTAGTATTTTCTTTTTGAAAAAGTAGATGAGTTGGTCATCTGTAAAAATATACTAATTATTTTTATGAATTATAAAAGTGTAAATTGATATGCATTAAAAAATGTGAAAGTGATTTAATATAATTTTTATACCAACATGTGGCAAAGGTTGGGAGTTATCAGTTTAACTGCAAATGTTAGACTATGGTTTTCAATACTATAACTAGAAATACAAATTATCTATATTCATGAATCTGTCTTGATGACAATCAATGCATTTTCCTATGTCTAATATTTCTAGGCAAAGCAAAACAGGCTATGTGTATACTTCAGAGAATGGATGAATGCATCTATGCTATTAATATCATATCACTTTTAAATTAATCAATTCTAATCCATATAATGATGATATATGAAATCTCCAGATACTTATGAAGTACATGATTTATGATGTATCATATGGTATTGTGTTTTAAATTCATATAGAAAATGGTATTAATGAAAACACAAAACAAATATAGAATGTATATGTATATACAGATATAGATATAAAATATATCCAGATAAAAGAATCTTTCACGGTTTAGATTCTTTTATATGTATTCGGTATTAGAGGTCAAATACAAGGAATCAGTCCCAGTAAGCACTCTACATTGAGCTATGTCACTAAACTCCAAATATTTCTTTAGATTCATCTTAAGTTTCTGAGTCACTTACTGTAGTGGCTATTCCTGGTTGTCAACTTGACTATATTTGAAATGAACTACAATCCAGAATTGGAAGGCTCACCAGTGAGCCTAATCTGGAGACTGGGAGATAGAAGTTTCTGATCTGGATCTTGGTATGGAGATCTTGAGACACAGTGGTGATTGAATCCAGAAGATTAAGACAGGGAGATCTCCGAGTCCAAGGTCATCTGGGATTAAAGGTGTGGTGGCACACACCTTTAATCNGGGCTACACCTTCTGCTGGGGACCATATAAGGACATTGGAAGAAGGGAGTCTGNCTCTNNCTCTNTNNCCTTCTTGCNGNGTGGGACTCAGCAACTGCTAGATCCTTGGACTTCTATTCACAGCTACTACTGAACCATTGTTGGGATTTGGACTGCAGACTGTAAGTCATCAATAAATTCTTTATTATATAGAGACTATCTGCAAGTTCTGTGACTCTAGAGAACCCTGACTAATACACTTACTAAATGAGCCCATTCATATAAACCTTACACAATTGCAATTTAATCAGTTAGAGAGCTAAAAATAACAAGACTATACACATATTTGTATACTAGACCCATCCTCAATATTCTACTCATATATTAGACGTGTATGTCTTTTTTTTCTATGCCATATCAATGAGTTCTTAAGGTCATCTTCTATCCTTATTAAGGGTATATGAATGTATGAATAAAGAAACACATGTTTGCATCATTTGACAAATGGTTTCGACTATATCAGCAGTAGAGACAATATACTTGATTTCACCTCCACATAAAATTTCTGATACCATAATATTCTCCTTACTTTTTACTACTTAGAAGCTCATTAAATTTTTATGTGATAATTGTAATTTATTTAGCATGCATATAGGTTTTTTTATGCCTAGGAATCATTATAAGATAAAATATGTTAAATGCTTTAAAATATATTATTAAATGTAACTATCCAAATCCATACATTAATATACCATAATTATTTCACATAAATAATCACATTCTTCATTTCATAGTATTCAGTTTTGATCACTTAACTAATATTGGTTCAATTTATATTATTAATATTGCTTTATGTTAATTTATTCCTCACATTATTTTATTTTTCCTTATATTTAAATTGTTTTTTTTCTCATAAAATATATCCTGATTACAGTTTCCCATCCCTCTACTTCTCTACTCTGTGTGTGTGTGTGTGTGTATGCGTGTGTGTGTGTGTGTGTGTGTGTGTCCCTTCCTGTCTCACAATATCCCTCTATGTAACTCTATCTGTTTCTCTGTCTGACTTTGTCTCTGCCTCTCTGTCTCTCTGTGGTTTTTATCTCTCTGTCTCTCTCTGTTTCTATCTCTCTCTGTTTCTGTCTCTGTCTCTGTCTCTGTCTCTCTCTCTCTCTCTCTCTCTCTCTCTCTCTCTCTCCCTCCCTCCCTCCCTCCCTCCCTCCCTCCATCACTGCCTCCCCAGTTGTGTTTCCTGATCTTTGAGGGGAGGAATATGATGGAGGTGTCCCATTTGGAGCTGAGTGTTCTAAAGTGTCTTGCTCTGGTGGCTATGAGTCTTCATATTTGTTTTCATCTGCTGTAGGAAGAAACTTCTCTGAGAATGGCAGAAAGAGGAACTGATCTGTGAGTATAGCAGAATATCATTAGGAACTATTGTATCACTACTACAATTTTTAATATAAGTAGTATTTGATTTTAGCCTAGATCTCTGGGCTATCTAATCTATGGTTCTTGATAAACCAAGTAGTGTTGGGTAATCAATTCAACATTCTTCATGTAATAAGCCTTCAATCAATTCATCATTCCTACAAACTACATGCCATCTACTCCAACATATTTTACAGGCAGGACCTTGTAGAGTTGGTGCTTACATTTCTCTTTTGGTAATATTCAGAGAGTAACTTCCTGTAGCAAAAAAGTAGAATATCGGGGTATAGATTTGTATGTAAGTATCAACTCCATGTATCCATGTTCAATGAGCTGTGTGGGTGTCATCTTCAGAAATGGGACTTACTGACAGTTGAGATTACATTTCTATTATTTGAGACTTCATTAGATTGCCTTCATATATTTTAGCATCTTTCCAGTAAACTAGTTTTTCACATCAACCTTTAAATACCCCTTAGTTCTAGTTTCCTCTCTCCATATTCTCCTTCATTCCACTTCTCTGCTTCCCTTCCCTACTTTCTCCTCCCATTTTAGTTTCCCTCCCAACATCCACCCATAAAATCTATCCTATTTTCCCCTGCCAGAGAGATCTATCTAACTCCCCTCATTCCTTCCTTTATACCTAATCTCTCTGCATTTGCAAATTGTGTTAACGTTAAAATAGTTTCTACATTCCTTCTTTCTTGTTTGTATTTCTCAAATTTTCTTACAACTTTACCTGCTAAGTACCAAGCTAAATTCATCATTAAATGTATAACATGAATATGATTATCTATGAGTTTAATATAAGAAAATTTAAATACAATCTAGATGTAGACATATTTATTTAAAATGAGCAGTACAGTTAGAATGTAGTTGTTTATGTGTGTGTGTGTGTGTGTGTGTGTGTGTATGTATGTGTGTGTGTCTGTCTGTCTGTCCATGGAAGAAACACAGGAAAACTGTATATTCTCAAAGGCAGAGTGAGTTTTCTTTTCTTTTCAAAAGTGGCTAGGTAATTGGTAAACACCACATATTGCAACACATATTTTGTTTGTTAGTATTGTCATCATTACAATAGCTGATAACAAAACAGTGTGTTTAGTTGTTCATAAAAATAAAATATATTTATATGACAGTTACGAGATTAAAATGTAAATAGGGACATTCACTTTTAAGTAAGTTTTGTTGATGACAATATGCCTTGCCTCCAGTGACATCTGTTTCCAACACTACATTGTGCTTTATAGAGTTTAGTTTTCTAGTTAAACAATAAAAATACAATTTGATAGTTAAAATATGATCAAGAAAATTTATGTTATACCAAATACTACAATGTCTTCCACAGAAAATTTATATTTACTGATTAAATAAATTCTATTATATTCTTGTGTATTGTACCATAATCATTGTTACTTTTTAATACATTATGCTTTTATACATTCCTGCTTTTGTTATTATATCTAACATAAAACAAATAAATAAAATAACACCAATGAAAAACCTCATACTTGACTCATTTTGGCTATGTTAGAAAGGATTTCATGTGATAATTCAAATTTATTTCAGAAGTATTGATATTTTAATTTAGTTAGCAGTTACCAAAGTGCATCAAAAGATTGTCTACTTATTAATTCTCATTTATGCATGTGTTTTAATAATTTATGCAAATTACATAGCTGTTCTTCTTGATAAAATGTTATCACCCATTCTACAAATGACTGAGGTATAGTACTGGTCGTTTGTTTATTTTTTAGAATAGTTCATGACATTTTATATCTGGTTCTCTCAGTCATTTATATGTTAATTCAAGACTTTTTAAACAAAAGTCTCAAATGATTGGCACATTTTGTAAAAAATATATTTCTAAAAGGAGACAATAATAACAACTAAAGTATCATGATTGGTATGCTGTACAGGAGCTATCAGACTTACTGTTCAAGTTTGTTGAGGTGTGATTTATCATTTTTTTCCCTCTAGAGCCTTAAAATTCATCATCAAATGGACTCAAATGAGTCTTAAAAATATTATTGTAAGACTCAGGAAAGGATTTTTATATTGTATTTAAAATATTGTGATTATTCCAAGTTCTATGGCTTGAGATAAGATTTACTTTACTTTATTAAGCCAATCTTTGAGAGAAACTTTATAGATTTATTTCTTATTTCATAATTTTTTTCTAATTTAATTACCAGCATTCCATTACAAAGGCAAAAGCTTGGTAAGATAATTTCAGCACACTAAAGGCAAAAAGTGAATATTAAACTAACTGAAGTTAGTAAAAATATGATTATCCAGACTTACTCAAATTTTAAAAGTCCAGTGGCCCTAGTACTTTTAAGTTGATATTCATTTGAATACATCCATATGATCATTTTCATTCTAAATTTGACATAACATAGTCTTTCTTGTGTCTAATAACTCAGGCAGGCTTTTACTTTAAGTCATGGTCTTGCCAATCACTTATTTAAAACTGAACAAATGTTATTGTCTCAAAATGAAAGAAAAGTACTTGTAATGAATTGAGATTCTTTTTAATAATTTTAATATTATATATTTCTGTTAGTCTGCTGTTAGCATCCAATGCAGGGTTTCATGCAAATGCATAAACACTGTTAATATCTATTGTTTATTTACATATTTTCAGTATGCATGTATATATGTATACATACTAGACAATATGCATATATTTCATGTGCATATGCCTGAGGGGATCTACCTCCATGTTGGAGATTTACTCTGCCTTTCTACACATTATTATTTAGTAGTAGTAGTAGTAGTAGTAGTAGTAGTAGTAGTAGTAGTAGTAAATATTAAATGGGTTACCTTACTAACGTTAGATTTCATGCTTTGGATATTTTGGATAGAATCAATGAAGGTATGATCCATCTAATGTTACCAGACTGTGCATATATTCATGGCTATATAGTAAGTTTCATGCAGTATTGTGGATTCAAATTGAAGACCTTTACAAGGTCCTTCCAGTCTCAGTGATGTTGCTTTGTCAATGAATGCTTTATTTGCTATATACTTTTACTTAAAATGGGGTGTCATCATAATAAACCTATTATTAGTTGAAAATAATCATAAGTAAAAATGTGTATAAAAACAATAACTTACAGAATATTCCATTTCTGGTTCACTATTTATAAGACTGTAAAAGTAATACATTTAAAAGTATTTTTATATGCTGCCATTATAAAATACTCCTAGAAAAGCAAATGAAAGGAAACATATTTATGTTGGCTTATAGTTCCATGTTACAGAGCATCATATGAGGGTTTTCATGGTATTGGGAGCTTGAAAAAGCTGGTCACAGTTCAATCACATCAGAAAGCAGAATGAAATAAACTTATGAACCTGTTCTCCACATTGCAATCCATTGGTGCTCCCACCTACAGAGATTGGTGTGACCAACAGTAGATGAGACCACTTCCTTCAATGGCTATCTGTGAAACCATCCCTAGCAGATATCTCCAAAGGCTTTTCTAACAGAAAAGACTGTTTTATCAAGTGAACAATTAGAACTAACAATGACAATAAACAATGAAAAACTCAAATTCTTTTGTATAGTCATAAAGTAAAAATTATGACAAAAAAGTCAATATATATGGAATATACACTAACTAAAAATCAATGGCTATTTTTCATATGTCCTTCATATTTCTGAATTTTGCAGTACCATTTATAATGTGCAACATATTGTCAAAGACTGCTAGATGAATCTAATTAAAATATGTATTTACTTGGTTAATTTGTTGGTATATTAGAAATATTTGTATTAGTGACTAGCAAACAATAGATAATAAATACTTGTTCATAAAATACTAACGAAATGAGAAAAAGTGGAACAATAAAAATGGAAAAAAAAGTAAAGAAGGAAGTAGGAAACATTGAAATTGATACTTTGCTTGATTAAAACACAGTACACCTACAGAGCAATTGTGATAAAAACTGCATGGTACTGGTACAGTGACAGACAGGTAGATCAATGGAACAGAATTGAGGACCCAGAAATGAACCCACACACCTATGGTTACTTATTTTTTGACAAAGGAGCTAAAACCATCCAGTGGAAAAAAAGACAGCATTTTTAACAAATGGTGCTGGCACAACTGGCAGTTATCATGCAGAAGAATATGAATTGGTGCATTCTTATCTCCTTGTACAAAGCTCAAGTCTAAATGGGTTAAAGAACTCCACATAAAACCAGAGACACTGAAACTTATAGATGAGAAAGTTGGGAAAAGCCTCAAAGAAATGGGCACAGGGGAAAAATTCCTTACCAGAACAGCAATGGCCTGAGCTGTAAGATCAAGAATTGACAAATGGGACCTCATAAAGTTGCAAAACTTCTGTAGGGCAAAAGATACTGTCAATAAGACAAAAAGGCTACAAACAGATTGGGAAAGAATTTTTACCAATCCTAAATCTGATAGAGGACTAATATCAAATATATACAAAGAGCTCAATAAGCTGAACTCCAAAAATTCAAATAAACCCATTAAAAATGGTGTACAGAACTAAACAAAGAATTCTCAACTGAGGAGTACCGAAGGGCTGAGAAGCACTTGAAAAAATGTTCAAAATCCTTAATCATCAGGGAAATGCAAATCAAAACATCCCTGAGATTTCACCTCACACCAGTCATAATGGCTAAGATCAAAAATTCAGGGGACAGCAGATACTGGTGAGGATGTGGAGAAAGAGGAGTACTCCTTCATTGCTTTTGGGATTGCAAGCTTGTACAATCACTCTGGAAATCAGTCTGGTGGTTCCTCAGAAAACTGGACATAGTACTACCGGATGATCCAACAATACCTCTTCTAGGTATATACCCAGAAGATATTCCAACTGGTAATAAGTACACATGCTACACTATGTTCATAGCTGCCCTATTTATGATAGCCAGAAGCTGGAAAGAAACCAGATGTTCCTCAGCAGAGGAATGGATACAGAAAATGTGGTACCATTACACAATGGAGTACTACTCAGCTATTACAAACAATGAACTTATGAACTTCTTAGGCAGATGGATGTATCTGGAGGATATAATCCTAAGTGAAGTAACCCAATCACAAAAGAACTCACTTGATATGCACTCACTGATAAGTGGATATTAGCCCAGAAACCTAGAATACCCAAGATACAATCTCCAAAACACAAGAAAATTGAGAAGAAGGAAGACCAAAACGTGGATACTTCTTTCCTCCTCCAATTAGGGAATAAAATATCCATGAAAGAAGTTGCAGAAACAAAGTTTGGAGCTAAGACGAAAGGAAGGATCATCCAGAGACTACCCCACCCGGGGATCCTTCCCAAAATCAGCCACCAAACAGAGAAACTTTTGCATATGCCAGCAAGATCTTGCTGAAAGGACACTGATATAGCTATCTCTTGTGAGGCTATGCCAGTGCCTGGCAAATATAGAAGTTGATGCCCACAGTCATCTATAGGATAGAACACAGAGACCCTAATTAAGGAGCTAGAGAAATTACCCAAGGAACTGAAGGGGTCTGCAACCCTATACTGGGAACAACTATATGAACTAATCAGTACCCCCCAGAGCTTGTGTCTCTATCTGCATATATAGCAGAAGATGGCCTAGTCAGCCATTGTTGGGAAGAGAGGCCCCTTGGTCTTGCAAACTTTATATACCCCATACAGGGGAATGCCAGGGCCAAGAAGTGGGAGTGAGTGGGCAGGGGAGCAGGGCAGTGTAGGGTATAGGGGACATTCAGGATAGCATTTGATATGTAAATGAAGAAAATATCTAATAAAATAATTAAACAACAACAACAACAAAAAACCACATTATACACAAATATCCAATTATCATATCTTATTCCAAAAAACATGTTTAGAAAGTCTGGTAGAATTCTACACTAAACCCATCTGGTCCTGGGATATTTGGCATTGAGAGACTTTTAATGACTCTTTCTAATTCTTTATGTGTTATGGGACTGTTTAGGTGTTTTATCTAATCCTGATTTAACTTTGGGACCTCCTGGTATCTGTCTAGAAAATTGCACATTTCATCCAGATTTTCCAGCTTTGTTGAGTATAGACTTTTGTAGGAAGATCTGATGATTTTTCCAAAGTTCCTTGTTGGGTCCTGCCTTTTACAGGGACGCCGGAGTACAGCAGCTGGAGCGCACCAGACCAGCAGGAATACCAGAGTGCCGCCCACCGTCGC
>NC_034594.1:86324630-86337369 GCF_900095145.1 Mus pahari
CGGCACTCTGGTATTCCTGCTGGTCTGGTGCGCTCCAGCTGCTGTACTCCGGCGTCCCTGTAAAAGGCAGGACCCAACAGTTCCTCAGTTTCTATTGTTATATCTCCTTTTCATTTCTGATATTGTTAATTTGGATAGTGACTCTGTGCCCTCTGTATAGTCTGGCTAAGGGTTTATCTATCTTGTTGATCTTCTCAAAGAACCAACTCCTGGTTTTGGTGATTCTTTGTAAAGTTCTTTTTGTTTCTACTTGGTTGATTTCAGACCTGAGTTTGATTATTTCCTGCTCTCTACTCCTATTGGGTGTATTTGCTTCTTTTTGTTCTAGAGCTTTCAGGTGTGCTGCCAAGCCTTTTCTGTATGCTTCAACCAGTTTCTTTTTGGAAGCATTCATAGCTCTGAGTTGCCCTCTTAGCACTCCTTTCATTGTGTCCCATGAGTTTTGGTATGTTGTGCTTTCATTTTCAGTATGTTTTAAAGTCTTTAATTTTTTTCTTTAGTTCTTCTTTGACAAAGTTATTGAGTAGAGAGCATTGTACAGCTTCCATGTATATGTACATGGCTTTCCATGTACAGGCTTTCTGTTGTCTTTCTTGTTCTTGAAGACCAGCATTAATGTGTGGTGATTTGAAAGGATGCATGGGATTATTTCAGTCTTCTTGTATCTGTTGAGACCTGTTTTGTGACTGATTATATGGGCAATTTTAGAGAAGGTACCATGAGAATTTTCTTTTTTATTAGGATGAAATGTTCTAAAGATAGCTGTTAAATCCAGTGGGTTCATAACTTCTGTTATTTTCACTGTGTCTCTGTTTTGTTTCTGTTTCATGATCTGTCTATTAATGAGAATGGAGTGCTGAACTAATATTATGTGAAGTGTATTGAGCTTTAGTAAATTTTATTTTATGATTGTGGGTTCCCTTGCATTTGGAGCATAGATGTTCAAAATTGAAAGTCCATCTTGGTAGATTTTTTTCTTTGTTGAGTATAAAGTGTCCTTTCTTATCTTGTTGATATTTTTTTGTTGTTGTTGAAAGTTGATTTTATTCAATATTAGAATGGATACTCCAGCCTTTTCATTGGGTCCATTTGCTTGGAAAATTTCTTCCAGCATTTTACTCTGAGGTAGGGTCTTTCTTTGTCACTGAGATCTACTTCCTGTATTCAGCAAAATACTGAGTCCTGTTGACATATCCAGTCTGTTAGTCTAGGTCTTTTTATTAGGGAATTGAGTCCATTGTTATTAAGAAATATTAAGGAAGTGATTGTTGTTTCCTGTTATTTTTGTGGTTATAGGTGGAATTACGTTTGTGTGGATATCTTCTTTTGGGTTTGTTGAGAGAAGATTACTTACTTGCTTTTTCTAGGGAGTAGTTTCTCTCCTTCTGTTGGAGTTTTCCATCTCTTATCCTTTGTAAGGCTGGATTTGTAGAAAGATATTGTGTAAATCTGGGTTTACCATGGAATATCTTGGCTTCTTCACCTATGTTAATTGCTATTTTTAGAAGGTATAGTACCCTGGGCTGGCATTTGTGCTCTATTAGGGTCTGTATGACATTTGCCCAGGATCTTCAGAGTTTTATAGTCTCTGGTGAGAAGTCTGGTGTAATTCTGATAGGTGTGCCTTTATATGTTACTTGACATTTTACCCTTACTACATTTAATATTCTTTCTTTGTTTTGTGCATTTGGTGTTTTGACTATTATGTGATGGGAGTAATTTCTTTACCGATCCAATCTATTTGGAGTTCTGTAGGATTTTTGTATGTTCATGGATGGGCATCTCTTTCTTTAGGTTAGGGAAGTTTTCTTCTATAATTTTGTCGAAGATATTTACTAGCCCTTTAAGTTAGGAATCTTTACTCTCTCCTATACCTATTACACGTAGATCTGGTTTTCTCATTGTGTCCTGGATTTCCTGGATATTTTGGGTTAGGAATATTTTTGCATTTTTAATTTTATTTGACTGTTGTGTCAATGCTATTTATGGTATCTTCTGTACCAGAGATTCCCTCTTCTCTCTCTCTCTCTCTCTCTCTCTCTCTCTCTCTCTCTCACACACACACACACACACACACACACACACACACACACACACATCTTCTGTTAGTGATGCTTACATCTATGATTCCTGATCTCTTTCCTAGGGTTTCTATCTTGAGAGTTGTCTCCCTTTGTGATTTCTTTATTGTTTCTATCTCAATTTTATATCCTGGATGGTTTTGTTCAATTCCTTCACCTGTTTCACTGTAATTCTTTAAGGAATTTTTGTGTTTCCTCTTTAAGGGATTCTACCTGTGTTCTCCTGTATTCTTTTTTTAAGGAAGTTATTTATATCCTTCTTAAAGTCGTCTATCAACATCATGAGATGTGATTTTAAATCATAATCTTGCTTTTCTGGTATATTGTGATACCCAGGACTTGCTGTGATGGGAGAACTCACTTTTGATGGTGCCAAATAGCCTTTCATTTCTGTTGCTTAGACTCTTGCGCTTGCCTCTAACCATCTGGTTATCTCTGCTGTTATTTGTTCTTGCTGTCTCTGACTAGAGGCTCCCCTCCTGTGAGCCTATGAGCCTGTGATGCTATGATCATAGGTCTGTCAGCACCCCTGAGAAAACAGCTGTATGTTTCAAATGTGAGAAAATATTGTTCCAAAGCAGCTTGTTATCTCAAGGTAATTCCATTCTCTCACTACCTCTAACCCTACATTTGTCAGAGCTGCAGATGCTAAACCATACAAGGAAGCATCCATATCCCCACTTATCTTCCAGGATCTCTGAATCTCTGAGCCCTCTGTGCCAAGCCAAGTTGTCCTGAGCAGCCTGCTATCCCACGGGGACTTCCATTCTTTTGCCAACTCTTCACATACCTCATTTAGCCCTCCAGATCCTAAGATGGATATATATATATATATATATATATATATATATATATATATATATCCCTTCCCTCGCCTAGCTTCTGGACTCTCTGAGTCCTCTGGGCCAGGTCAAGCTACCATGAGCAGCTAGCTATCACAGGGGACTTCCATTCTCCTGGCACTTCTGCTTCCACCTACTTCAGACTTGAGACTCCTGAACCATGCAGGTTACCTTCTCTTCCCCAATGAATCTTCCATCCTAGTTGAGGCCTCTGGACTTTCAATGCTGGCCTAAGTTACCTAAGTCCTTAAAACTCCACTTTCCAGCTATCTCTCCTCATTGCTTCATCAGGCCAGTGACCCCTGAACCATAAAGGCTAGCTTTCCTTCCCCTACCCATCTTCCCTGCTTTAGGAGTCCTCTGTGCTAAGGCTACTGCCCCAAGTAGACTACAGGTGAGGAAGACCTCCATTATCCTACCACCTCTCTACCTGTCTTCATTAACACCATACAGAACTGCATGTACAGATCTATAGAGCCCACAGATATCCATCAGAGGTCTGCTACACCAGAACCATGGAGGTTAACCTCCCTTCAAATACCTACTACAACAAAAGCATCCAGCATCCCTTCAAATACCTACTACAACAAGAGCATACAATAAAATGATCCAGATGGCTAAAGTTCCTGGAAAGAACACAATCAGCAATCAGGGCAATATGACACCTCCAGAGTACAGCTATTCCACTACACCTAGCCATGGATATTGGAACACAACTGAAACACAAGAAAATGACCTTAAATATAATCTTATAAGAATGGTTAAGTACTTCAAAGAGGAAATGAATAAATCTTTTACAGAAATACAGGAAAATACAATCAAACAGATAGAAGTCTTTTAAAAAGAAGCAAACACGTCCCTTAAAGATATAGAGGAAAATAAAATTAACAGGTAAAGGATATAAATAAAACAGTGCAATACCTGAAAATGGAAATAGAAACAATAAAGAAAACACAAATAGTGAATCCTGAAGATAGAATATCTAGAGAAGATAACAGGAACAACATATGCAAGCATCACCAACATGATACAATTGTTGGAAGAGAAAATTTCAAGCACTGAAGATATGACAGAAGAAATTGATAGATTAGTCAAAAAATGTTAAATATATATCTCCTGAAACAAAACTTCCAGGAAATTTGGAATACTAAGAAAAGACATAACCTAAGAACAATAGGAATAGAAGGTAAAATAGTTCTAGCTCCAATGACCACAAAATATTTTCAACAAAATCATAGAATAATTTTTCCAACATAAGAAACCTAAGAAAGAGCTAGGCGTGGTGGCGAACACTTTTAATCCCAGCACATGGGAGGCAGAGGCAGGCAGATTTCTGAGTTCAAGGTCAGCCTGGTGAGTTCCAGGACAGCCAGAGCTACACAGAGAAACACTGCTCAAAAAAACAAACAACAAACAAACAAAAACAAAAAAAAACAAAAAACCAGAATAAAAACAAAAAAAGAAACCTAAGAAAGATATGTCTATAAACATATGAGAAGCTTACAGAACACCAATGAGATTGAACCAAAAAAGAAAATTCTCCTGCCACATAATAATCAGATCAAAAAATCTATATAACAAAGAAAAAATATTAAAATCTACAAAGGAAAAAGTCCAAGTAAGATAGACAAGCAGACATCAGAATTACACCTGAAATCTCAAAAGAGATTCTAAAAATTAGAAGGGCATGTACAGATGTCTTACAATCTTTAAGAAGCCACAGTTGACAACCTAAGTTGGTATACCCAGCAAAACTCTCAGCCATAATAGATGGAGAAAAAAAGATATTCCAAGACAAAAATAAATTTAAATAGTGTCTATCTACAAATCCAGCGCTACCGAACATCTTAGAAAGGAAACACCAACCCAGAAGGTTGACCTCAGGAAAAACAGGAAAGAAATAACTCTTTATTTAGTAGAAAAAGAAGAAG
This sequence comes from Mus pahari, assembly GCF_900095145.1. Classification (NCBI taxonomy): domain Eukaryota; kingdom Metazoa; phylum Chordata; class Mammalia; order Rodentia; family Muridae; genus Mus; species Mus pahari. The sequence goes on from NC_034594.1 coordinate 86,329,485, forward strand.
TGAAACATACATGCATACACACACACACACACACACACACACACACACACACACACACACAGACTCTAACAGGACCAATATCAAAATAACAGGATTTAATGTAATCTGCCATATAATAAAAACTAAAAGAAAAAAACACATAATAATCTCATTAGATGCTGAGAAAACTTTGAAAATATAAAAACCCTGCATGTTAAAAGTTTGAAAAGATTAGGGATATAAGGTATTTACCGAAACATAATAGAATCAATATACAACAAACAAATAGGCAACATCAAGTTAAATCGAGAGAAACTCAAAATAATTCCACTAAAATCAGACACAAGGTTGCTAACTCTTTCCATATTTATTCTACATAGGATTAGAATTTCTAACTAGGTCAATAATATAACTAGAGGAGATCAGGGGGAAGAAATCAAAGAATAACTATTCATTAATGATACCATAGTATACATAAATAACCCAAAAATATCTAATAAAAAACACTGACAGCAGATAAACACTTTTACCAAAATAGCTGGGTATCAAAATAAAGTAAAAAGAAATCAGTAGGCCTCGTTTAAACAAATGATAATTTGGCTGACATAGAAATTAGAGAATCAACACTTTTACAATAGGCACAAATAATAAAATATTTCCATGTAACTCTACCTAAACAAGTGAAAGACCTGAAGGAGAAAAAAATTCAAGTCTTTGATTAAAAAAAAAATTTGGAAAAATCTCCCATGTTCATGTATTTGTAGGATTAACATAGTAAAAAGGACATCAGACCCAAAGCAATCTACAGATTCAATGTAATTGCCATCAAAATTCCAGCACAATTCTTCACAGACACGAAAAGAGCAAATCTTAACTTCATATGGAAAAACAAAAACCCCAAAATATCTAAAACAATCCTCTACAATAAAAGGACCTATTGAGGTAATATCATCCCAGATTTCAAACTGTACTCCAGAGAATTTGTAGTAAAAATCGACGCATGGTTTTAGCATAGAAATATACGGGTTTATAAGTGGAATCGAAGCAAAGACCCAGCAATAAACCCTCACACCTATGGATACTTCGTCTTTGACAAGGAATCCAAAACCATACAATAGAAAAATGAGACATTCTTCAACACATGGAGCTGGTCTAAATGGATGTCTGCATATAGAAGAATGAAAATAGACCCATATCTATCACCTTGCACAAAGTTAAAGTCTAAATGGATCAAATACCTCAACATAAGACTGGACACATTGAGTCTAAGAGAATAGAAAGTGCAGAACTGCCTTAAACAAATTGGAACAGGTGACAAATTCAAGAATAGAACACAAATATGTCAGACACTAAGAACAACAATTAATAAATGGTACCTCATGAAACTGAAAAGTTTTGCAAAACTAAGGGTAGAGTCAATAGGACAAATCGGCAGCCTAGAGAATGGGAAAAGATCTTCAACTCTACTTCAGACAGAGAGCTAATTTCCAAAATACCTATAAAAAGAGGATTCAAGAAATTAGATAACAGTAAACCAAATAACCCAAATAATAAATCAGATACAGAGGTAAATAGAGAATTCTCCACAAAGGTATCTGTAATGGCTTAAAAACAAACAATGAAATATTTACCTATATTTTTCATCATGGATATGAAAAATTAAAAAAAAAATACCCTGAGATTTAATCTCAGAAAAGCTGAGATCAAAAACTCAAGTTTTTTCATGCTACGTAGGATTTGGAGGAAGGGGTATACTGCTCCATTGCTGTTATGAGTGTAATCCTGTAAAACCTCTTTGGAAATCAATTTGGCAGTTTCTCAGAAAATTGGATGGAATTCTACAACAAGATGGAGCTATACCACTCCTGAGCGTATGTGCAAAAATGCTCCACTATCTCACAAGGACACGTGCTCCTCTATGTTCATAGTAGCTATATTAATAATAGCCAGAAACTAAAAATAACCCAGATGTCCCTCAACAAAACACTGGATAAAAAAATGTTGTACCGCTACACAATGCAATGCTATGCACCTATTAAAAAGAAGCACATCATGAAATTTACAGGCAAATGAATTGAATTAGCAAATGTCATCCTGAGTGAAGTAACCAGACATAGAAATATTAGCATGGTTTTTACTCACTTAAGGAAAGTCCAAGTTAGGACACATGACTCTTACCCAGAAGTGGAACCAAAACACTCATCAGAGTGGAAGAAGAGAAAGAACTGCGTGGGACAGTGTGTGAGGAGTTTCATGGTAATGGGGATCAAGGGTGGAGTGGGGATCAGAGAGGGCTGGAAATGAGAATAGAAACTGATGGGAGTCATCTCTGGGACTAGTTGGAGACATGGGCCAGGGGAGGCTCCAGAGAGTTGACCCTAGTTGAGGTTCTTACCAGGTGGGATATGTAGACTGAAATGGCCACCTCCTATAGCAATTCATGACTTCTGTGGAGGGAGAGGGATGTAAACTCACCTGTAAACCATTCCATCAAAAATTTTTCCTGCCTACAAGATACACAGGGAAAAAGACGAAACAAACTGAAAGAAAAAGGCTAACCAATGACTGTCCCAATTTAAGACCAATCGCATGGGAGAAAGCCAGTTCCTGACACTATAATGCTATGCTTTTATCTTGTAGACAAGAATATAATTAATATAACTAGATCCAAAGAGGCTTCTTCCAGCAGTAGATGTAAACAGATGCAGAGGCCCATAGTCAAACATCAGGCAGAACTCGCTAAGTCATATGGAAGAGTGGGAAATAGAATTAAGTATTCTGGTTAAGATCATCACAAGAAGACCTACAGTGTCAACTAACCTGGGTCCATGGGGGCACACAGAGACTGTAACACCAACCAAAATTTATTCAAGGACTGGACCTAGGCACCCTAAGCATTTGTAACAGATGAGCACTGGGATCTTCATGTGAGTTTCCCAACAAACAGATCTGGGGTTATCTCTAACTCAGCTGCTCGCCATTGGAACTCCCTCCCCTAACTGGACTACAGTTTTGGGTCTCAGTGGGAGAAGATATGCTTAGTCTTCCAGGGCATGGATGTCCCAGAGTGGGATTGTACCCAAAATGACTTCCCCTTCTCTGAGAGAATGAGTGTTGGGTAGTGGGGGAGGGATTTGTAAGGGTGGAACTGGGAGTACTGGTAAGAGTGGGGCAGTGATCAGGATGTAAAGTGAATCAAGTATTAATCAATGAAAAATAAAAAATATCAATTCAGAGATATAACCATGATGACATGTGGTTGGATTTGATATAAAGCATGTCAACATGCAAGTATCCCAAATGAATAAACAATATAAAATGAAATATTTTACACAAAAAACTGTTAATATATCTTCTAATTCTTTCTACTTAACAGAGAGTAACTTTACTAGTGGAATAATTCACATTTTTTTAAACAGCAAATAACCATAGAGCCCAAACCTCTTTTCTTCAGATATTACTGAGAATAGAAATGTGTGTATGATCAGTTCTGCATTTACACTCTTTTAAATTCTGTGTATCACAGTCAACTCAAACATCTGTTTTGATATAAATAGTCAGGTTTGAGCTGCTGTTGTTGCTGTTCATGAAAGCTAAAATTACATTTATTCGTGGCAGAAAATGACTAACATCTCCCACAAATATTTAAGTTTTATGTCATTAGCATAAGTCCAGTTGTATGAAAACCCCAGAGAACATAAATGAAGGTCTGAAGCATAGGATTCACAAAAATTCTCTTTTGAGAAGCTTCTGCATTTATAAAGTCTTCTAAAGACCATTGAATAGTTTCCTGACAGTGACCAATTTAACTAGGGCTGACTTACAGTTTCAGAAGTTCATCAATTATCCTCATGCCAGAAAGAATGCCAGTAAGTAGGCAAACATTGTGGTGGAGATATCAAAAGTTCTACATCTTGATGTTAAGGTAACTAGGAAAAGACTGACTTCCACAGGGAGCCAAGAGGAGTCTCTTCAAAACTACTTCCTACAAAAAGGCCAAACTTCCCATGGGCCAATCATATAAAAACAACCACAGTGTATTTGTGTGTGTGTGTGTGTGTGTGTGTGTGTGTGTGTGTGTTTGCATGCATGTGCTTATGTGTTTGTATATATACTATATGTTTGCGTGCATGAGCTTATGTGTTTGTATGTGTGTATGTGAAGTGCCAATACTGTCATTTCCTCTGTATCATAATTTTCATATTTAATCTTTACATGTAGTAGACATTAATGTTAATTTTATAACTATAAAAAGGAAATTTAACATACATAATGTTAAAACAGGTAAATTAATTGCCCCCGTATCTAATTCAGAAAGGATGTATGGAAAAAATATCAGTCTTCATTATTTATTCATACTATTAAGAACTTATTCGTTCTTGTTGTGGAACTTGTGCTAAAGACCAAGGTCATGAATAATAAATATGGATTCCTGTGAGTCTTAACCTTTTTATCTGGACAAGAAATTATGCAAATAAAAAATAATTAAATTAATGAAACTTGGGACTGAAGCTGCATGGGGCTGTGAAAGAATGTGTTCGCTGGATGGAAGCCAAGTTCTAGTAGAGTAATGATTTTCCTGTTGAAATATGAAGAAAATATTACTTGAGCTGTATGTAAATGTAAGTAGAATTAAGTAGGACCTATACAAAGTATAAAACAGGAAGTGAAATCGTCCTCAGTGCGGTGTAAGGAGAAATTTTGTAGGCATTGGGGATAATGAAAATGCATACTAATATGTTTAGTATATAGTGATTGTTAATCTAACCATGGATTTGAGGTTACAATTGCAAAAAACAAAAGGCAAAGACACAGCCACAGCCATTTTGACCAGTTTACAGAGATGGCTTTGTAGGTAAAGTGCTTGTCACAAAGAAAATGGTATGTTGCATTGAAGGGAAAAAGATTCTCGTGATCTCAGGCATTGAACATTTTGTCTTTCAGTGCTTCAGAAAGGTTTAGTATGTATGGCTAGGCTAGAGAAATTATGACACTGGAGCTGGGATCTACTTAAAATCTTGGGTACTTCTAGTTCACTCTTTTAGTTTTGTTCTTGTATTTCAAGATATAATTTCTCAGCTTTCTTCTCCTATGGCCTTCCTGCTATTTACTATCATGTCTTTATCCTGCCGTGGTGGGCTCTTAACCTTTTGGAATGCTAAGCCCAAACCTTTATAAGCTGTCTTGGACATGATATTCTATTAAATTAACTAATACCCATGGTGATAAGAATTCAAGGCTCTAAAACCACGTAAAAATGAATGGAAAGATCTAACATCACAAATTGTTCTTTGTCCACACACATGTTGTATCACAGGCTCTCACCTTTATACATCATGTGTAATGTACACACACACACACACACACACACACAGACACATGAATACACAAACATGGTAACTATAAATTAAGAAAAGAATTAAGAAAAATTACACAGAAAGCAATAGTTTAGCTGTTCTTCACTGAAGTTGAATTTTACAGGAGGAATTATTTCTTACTTAACCATCTCTTTAAAAATATCAACACTAAATATGCTAATGAGATTTTGATTTCAGTGTTAAAATAGTTTGAACATACTCATTAATGTGTTGATATTAGAAACAAACTCCCAATAGAGTTGTGCTTTTCTCATCTTTACCCACCAGTTGTCATGCTCATTAGCACATACATTTGTATTAATTTTGGAAATGTCTTATAAATATTTAGAATTCTTAAGGAACTGATGCCAAAAAAAGAAAATGTATTCTTTCACTGAAAAAGAAAACTATTACTGTCAAGAATTTATTATTTTACCATCAGAATTTGTAGATTTGATATAATTCCTGTCCAAAACAGTAGAGTATTAGGTCAAATACATTTCCTAAGCCATAATATTAAAGTGTCATGATATAATCCATTGTCTTCTGGGAAAAAGGGAAATAATAGTCTGAACATCACATAACACATGTTTTTAAAACTTTGTTTTAATTAATATAATATATATTTAAAAGATGATATGACAGAAATGAAACAAATAATGATATAAGATGTTAATGAAAATTTATTCTTTATCTCTATTAAGATACAAAAGAATTATATGATAGAATCTATAATTATCAGAAATAATAAATTTATGCGTGTAAATTACATCTTTTATAATGACTCAGTGAGCAAGAAAATGCCATATTATCCTCTATTTTCATTTCTCCTGGCTCAGCTACATGCTATAAATTCAGCATTATTTTAGATAATTTTAGAAGCAACAAAACATGCCCCTATATGTCAGCCTTTGCATTTTAATTTGTTATCAACTTAGGTTATAATTACCTATGGATAAAAATTAATTAGACAGTTACATGTTGTAATCTATAATTTCAACTCCATAATTTCCTATAAATTCAAATGTTATCTATTGTGAATTGAAGACTTTATTCTTTATTCCCTGAATTATATAACACAATATAATGACATCATTTTCCTTCCAAACCCTCCCATGTAGTTCTTCATGCTCTTTTTCTTTGTTTAAAAATCATAGCACTTGTCTTTATGAATTGTTGCTCCATGTACAAAATTATATAAAATTATACATATGCATAGTCCTTAGTTTTTCTGATTAGTCTGTATGAATTCACTCCTGTGTATAAATTTTTAGGGCTGACATTTTCAAAATGGATAATCAATTGATTGTAATGATGTGTAAGGTATTTAGAAGGAAGAAAATGGTATGGATCATGCAAAACACATCTTATTATACAATAAAAATTAGCTGAGTGAATTAGCTAAGTGTGATAACTAGATGTTATCAATTAATTCCCTAGTGTAGTTTGGCTCAAGACTGGACTTGTGGAGAGGTAAATGTTAAATGAATTTTCCTACAGTAAACATGCTAGTTATATATGGAAAGATAGGTTAATAAAGTTTGATGAATGTGAGACTGGTTTAAAAGAAGAGTTAAATGAGTACTACACAGAAGTTGCATGCTAAAATTAATTTTGTGTACATAGTACAAGATCATGAGACTTGGAAACGAGAAATAATTAATGAAAGAAACAGAGATTCATTTAAGAACACCAACAATAGACCTCATTAAACATTCTGTAAAATAAAGTCCTATGAGTTCAAATTCAAATATTTGGGAGGAGACACCCTCTATTCAGCCTCATCGTTCAGGACAATTATCTTTGCATTTATTCTCCAACATGTCCTCATGTAGGAATTGTGCTTGAAGCCACATCAAACAAAGAGACTGTATTTAGAAATGTGAGAAAAGTGTGTGAAAATCAGAACACTACTCTCTTTGTTAGCTTTTAGTCACTGTGAGAATGACAGGCCAACTTTTGTTAATATGGGTGTGTTTAAAGCTTATAGTTTTAGAAGATAGAGTCTATCAGGGGAGAAGTTATTACCGGGCTCCACATCACGGTATGGTGCTACACAAATGAGAATAAGTATACTTTACTGTGTGGGGAATTGCAGGCTGGTATCCAGTCGAGCTGAGGTCTGAACCCCGATGGACATAATTCACTCTCATGACAGGGTAGCTGTTCCCTCAGGCTCCTGGAACTGCAGCCCCTGCCTAAGTTACCACCTCCAATAGCCCCAACAAGAGAAGCATGGTCAGTAGTCATGTAAGCAATGGCCCAAGCTTCTAACCTTCAGACTTAACTCCTCCCCAGTTACCTAGCAACAGTGAAGACCATAAAAAGGGGTGTTCAGCCCCACATGCTGTCTTACTCTTATTCTCTTACTCTCACTCCTTTGTCCTCTCACTTCTTTCTCTTCTCTCTCCTCTTCCCGTTCTCTTTGCCTTCTCTCCTCTCTCCTTTTTCTTTCTTTCTTTCTCTTTCTCTCTTTCTTTCTCTCTTTCTCTATTTCTCTCTCTGTCTCTCTCTTTCTCCTCTCCTCTCCTCTCCTCTCCCCCCTCCCC
>NC_034594.1:86337821-86346588 GCF_900095145.1 Mus pahari
GCAGGTGGATTTCTGAGTTCGAGGCCAGCCTGGTCTACAAAGTGAGTTCCAGGACAGCCAGAGCTACACAGAGAAACCCTGTCTCGAAAATCCAAAAAAAAAAAAAAAAAAAAAATGAGTTCCTTTCTGTCTATTTTGGGGTTATATGAAAGTTTTCAATTGTAATATAGTCAAGAAAAAATGTTATCTATATTGCTACATTTAGTTTTTGATTTGAAAATTTATTCAGCAGCAAATAGAGATATCTCATTAAAATAAAGAAATGAATTAGTAATCACCTAACTAATGTGAGATCATCCAACAAACTAGGTTTCCTTAAGTTATTTGCTAAATAAAATATGTTATTTACTTAATTTTCTTAATCATTCTTCAGAAATTTTTCATGTTTTTCTCTTTCATTTACATTTTAAAATACCTTGTACTCTCTGATAAAACAAAGAAAAATCTAAACTTTCCATTACCATATTATATCTGACACCAAGAAATATGCCTAGACCACAGTAAGTAATTAATAAGTATCCAGTGAGAGAAAGAATACAATTATAATAACTTTAGAACTTAAACAGCACACTTTTATGAAAAAAACATTAGAAATTTTATTTTATTTATTATAAAGAATGGAATAGGCCACTAAATTGTGACATTGAAAAGGGCACTTCTTACTACTTTGTACAATTTCAATCTAATAATCATATGTTTCCTTAGAGATCATGAACTCTGGGTCTCTAAAGACTAAAATGAAGAAAATTTGGATGTAGAAAACAAGAAGACATTCTGGAGACAAATATATCTATATGGATATCTATGTAGCTATCTATATAGATATTGATATAGATGATATAGATGATATAGGTATAGGTATAGATATAGATATAGATATAGATTAGATATAGATGTAGATATAGATATAGACATAGATATAGATATAGATAAATGAGATCTAATTCATTGATATATTTCCTGCACTCTATAATTCTTGGTTTTCTTTACTTTCTTGGATCAAGAGAAGAATGTGATTTATAAATCAAATAGGTTTTGGTTGACATGAGTAGTAAGATTTCCTACAAATATATCAGAAGTATATCAAAAATCATACTTGGATACATGGCAAACACTGAGCTCTATTTCTGAACTATATTTTCATATTTAAAAGAACCATCCTTAAAAATATGAAGTATCTAAGAAATAGAAGAGTAATCATTATCTTGCAAAGGAGCTTACTATTTATATGTAAATAAAAACAAATCAAATCATTTAAAATACCCACTTATTGAATTTCCTGTGTTTAACATTCGTAAAAATGCAATTCATTGTTTTTCTGTTTTTGCTTTAATTATCAGTTGATACTAATTAAAAGTACCTAAATATATCAGTCTTGCAAGACTGGCAATGACATTTAAAAATAAATCATTAATTTAGTAAATAGCAAAATAATTAAATGACGCTTGTTGAAAATAACATTTTCAAGGGATTTTTTTTTGCTATAATATTCTACTTTTTTTCATACATATAGACTTTTGTAGCTTGATTCTTACCTTGTTTTTTTAATTTAGTTTTTTTTAACTCATTCACTTTATATCATGCTCACTGCACATTGCCACCTCCTCCCATAATCCTCCTCCATCCCACTTTCCCTTCTCCTCTGAATAAGTGTCCCCCATCCCCACCGCACTGTCTTTGCAGGGCAAGGAGCTTCCTCTCCCACTGAGGTTAGTCAAGGTAGCCCAACTAGAAGGACACACCCCATGTTTATGCAATAGCTTTGAGATAGATTCCCCACTCCAGCAGTTCAGGACACACATGAAGATCAACCAGCATATCTGCTACATCTCTGCAGGAATGCCTACCTCTAGCCTGTGTATGTTTCTTGGCTTGTATTTCAGACACTGAGAGCCCCATGGGTCCATGTTAGTTGACTCTCTTGATCTTCCTGTGGAGTTCCTATACCCTTTAGGCCCACAATTCTTCCTCTTATTCTACCATAAGCGTACCCAAGGTCCATCAACATCTTGGTTGTTGGTGCATGCATCTGTCTGAATCAGCTGCTGGGTGGAGCCTTTCAGAGGATAGCCATGCTAGACTCCTGTTTCCAAACACAATAGAAAATCATGAATAGTGTTAGGCATTGATGTTTGACTATGGGATTGGTCTCAAGTTGATCCTAATACTGGTTACTCATTCCCTTAGTCAAACATCCAAATCCACATACCTGCATTTCTTGTAGACAGGATAAATTTTGAATTGAAAGTTTTCTGGGTGTGTTAGTGTCTCTATCACTTCTCTATGGCTCCTGACAGGATTCTGGAGGTAGCCTTTAAAGGTTCAATATCCCTAATGTTGTGAGTCACTGCTAAAGTCAACCCTATTGGTTCATGTGTACCTCCTTTATCCCAGGATTATATTCTCAACTTCCATTCATGAAAAAATTCATGATGTCTTTGTTTTTAGTAATGAACAGTATTTTATTGTATAGATGTATCACATTTCCTTTATCCATTGCTGAGACATTTAGATTGTTTACAGTTTCTGGCTATTATCTTTAGGCATATTCACAGGACTTGAATAGTTGGGTCTTAAGATAAAATTATTGCAAGTTTTCTGAGAAAAGATTAAAGTGTTTCTAAGGTTGCTGTAGTAGTTTACACTTCCACAAGCAATAAAGGAGTTTTCTACCTGATCCACATCCTTGCCTGCATGTGCTGTCTCATGAGTTTTTTATCTTAGTCATTCCGGTCATTCTGATTTATTTAAGATAGATCCTCTGAGCCAGTTGTGGTGGCCCACGCCTTTAATCCCAGCACTCGGGAGGCAGAGGCAGTTCGAGGCCAGCCTGAGTTCTAGGACAGCCAGGGCTATACAGAGAAACCCTTTCTCGAAAAACCAAAAAAAAAAAAAAAAAAAAAAAAAAAAAAGATAGATTCTCAGAATTTCCCTGATAACTAAGTAAAGTGAACATTTCTTTGAGTGCTTCTCAGCCAGTTGAGAATTGTCTGTTGAGAGTTCTCATTTTTAGCTGTGTCCCCAATTTTTTTTGTTTATTTATATATTTATTTATATGTGAGTACACTATTGCAGTCTTCAAGAGCATCAGATCCCATGACAGATGGTTGTGAGCCTCCATGTGGTTGCTGGGAATTGAACACAGGAACTCTGGAAGTGGAATCAGTGCTCTTAACTTCTGAGCAATCTCTCCAGCCCTGTGTCCCAATTTTTAATTGGAATATTTAGATTATTGGTGTCTAACATCTTGAGCTCTTTGTAAATTTTCCATATTAGCCCTCTGTCAAGGATCAGGTGATAATGATCATTTCCCAATCTGAAGGCTGCCATTTGTCTTCTTGATGGTGTCCTCTGTCTTACAGAATCTTTGCAGTTTCATGAGGTCCCATTTATTAATTGTTGATCTTAGATCCTGAGCTATTGGTGTTCTGTTCAAGAAATTTTCTCCTGTACCACTATATTCAAGGACATTTCCTTCTTTCTCTGTTCGATTTAGTTTATCCACTTTTATTTTGAGGTCTTTGATCCATTTGGAATTGAGTTTTGTGCATGGTGATAAGTATGGTTCAATTTTCATTCTTCTACATGTAGACCTTCAGTTACATCAGCACAAATTGTTGATAATGCTTTTTTTTTTTTTTTCATTGCTTGGTTTGGGCTTCTTATTTAAACATCAATTTTCCATAGGTATGTGGGTTTCCCTTCCAGATCTTTTATTTTTCCATTGATAAATGTGTTTGTTTCTGTACCAATATCATGTAGGTTGTCATTATTGTTCTGTGGTATAGCTTGAGGTCAGGGATGGTGGTGATTCCTCCAGAAGGAGGAATTATTCAGGATTGTTTGGGCTATGCTAGGTTTTTTATTTTTCCCTATGAAGTTGAGAATTGCTCTCTCAAGATCTATTTTAAAGTGATTTGGGATTTTTTATGGGAATTTCACTGAATCTTTAGATTGCTTTTGGTAATCTAAAAGATAGTCGATCTCACTCTGTTAATTCTACCATTCCAGGATTATAGGAGACTTTCCATATTCTGATATCTTCTAAAATGTCTTTTTTTTTCAGGGACTGTAAGTTTTTGTCATATAAATCATTTATTTGCGTGATCAGAGTTAGACCAAGATATTTTATATTATTTGTGGCTATTGTAAAGGATATCATTTTCCTAATTTCTTTTTCAGTCTGTTTATCATTTGTATATAACGGAGAACTACTGGTTTCTTTGAGTTAATTTTGTATGCAGACATTTTGCTGAACAACTATTGGAGTTCTCTGGTAGAATTTTTGGCTTCATTTATGTATACTATCATATAATTTGCAAATAGCAAGACTTTGACTTCTTCCTTTCCAATTTTTAATCTGTTTGGTCTTCTTTAGTTGTTTTACTGTTCTGGCTATAACTTCAGGAACTATATTTAATAGATCGGGAGAGACTTGGCCTCCTTGTCTTTTCCGCGATTTTAGTAGCATTGCTTTATATTTCTCTCCATTTAGTTTGTTCTTGTCTATTGGCTTGTTGTATCTTGCTTGGATTATGTTTAGGAATATGCTCTGTATCCATGATTTCTCTAATAGCTTTAACATGAAAGGATGTAGGATTTTTATCAAAAACCACCAGCCAAAGGGTATAAATGACTCCATCTGCATATATAGGAGAGGCTGTTGGTCCTGTGAAGGCTCGATGCTATGTATAGAGGATGCCAGGATAGGGAAGCAAGAGTGGGTGGGTGGTTGGAGAACACCCTCATTGAAACAGGGGGAAGGATGATGGGATATTGGATTTTCAGAGGGAAAACAAGAAGAGGGGATAACATTTGAAATTTAAAAAAAGAAAATATCAAATACAAAACAAAAAAGAAACAAAACAAACAAAAAAAACAAAAAATTTTTTTTCAGCATCCAATAAAATAATCATATGAATTTTTTCTTTCAAATTGCTTATACAGTGTGATATATTCATAGAGTTTCATATATTAAACCAACCCTGCATCCATATGAAAAAGTCAACTTGATCATAAAGATACCTTTGATGTGTTACTGGATTCTGTTTGGCAGTATTTTATAATTTTTACTTCAGTGTTCATAAGAAAATCCTATCTGTAGTTCTCACTCTTTGTTGAGTCTTTCTGAGGTTTATGTATCAGGGTGACAGTGGACTCAGAGAATGAGTTTATCAGGCATCCTTCTGTTTCAATTTTGTGGAATAGTTTGAAGGTCTAATAGAATTCTGCACTAAAGCCATCTGACCCTGGGCTTTTTTGTTTAGGGGATTTTTATTGTCTGCTTCTGTGTCTTTAGCAATTACAGGGAAGTTTAAAGAGTTTACCTGATCTTGATTTTACTTTCGTTATTTGTATTTGTCCAGAAAACATCCATTTCCTTAAGATTTTCCAATTTTGTGAATTAGAGGCTGTGAATATAAGACCTAATTTTTCTTTGAATTTTTTTATTGCCTGTAGTTATGTCTCCCTTTCATTTCTTATTTTGTTTCTTTGGATACTGTCTTTCTGTTTTTTGGTTATTTTGTTTAAGGGTTTGTATATCTTGTTGATTTTCTCAAAGAACAAGCTCTTGGTTTCCTTGATTCTTTGTTTCTTTGTACTTTTTGTTTGTTTAATCTCTATTGAGAGTTTTGTTTGGTATAATAGTCTCTCTTGGCACCTGTTTGGTTGTTTTTTGCTTGTTTGTTTTTGTTTTTTGTTTTTATTTGTTTGTTTTTCAGGTTACAAATAACTATAAGATTCTCTATTGAGAAGTTGGGTGTAATTATGATAGATGTGCCTTTGTATGCTACCTGGCAATTTTCCCTAGGAGCTTTTATTATTGTTTCTTTGTTCTATAGGTTTTGAATTTTGATTATTTTTGGTGGGAGGATTTTCATTTCTGATTCAGTCTAACTGATGTTCTATAAGTTTCTTGTATTTTATAAGAATTATCTTTCCTTAGGTTGGGAATATTTTCTTGTATGATAGTTTTGGTAATGTTTTCTGGGATTTGGAGCTAAGACTTTTCACCTTCTTCTGTTCCTATTATTCTTAGGTAAGGTCTTTTCATGATATGTCAGATTTCCTGAATGTTTTATGTCTGGAATTTTTTAGATTTAATATTTTCTTTGATTGATGTACCAATGTCTTCTTTTGTATCGTCTATACCTTATATTCTGTCTTCCATCTCTTGTATACTGTTAGCGATACTTGCATCTGTTTTTCCTGTTTTCTTCTCTAGGTTTTCCATCTACAGAATTTCCTGAGTTTGTGTTTTCTTTTTTACTTCTATTTCCACTTTTAGGTCTTACACAGTTTTATTTCTTTCTTTCACCTGTTTGTATTGTATTGTCCTGTAGGGTGGGGTGAAGGAATAACATATTTCTTTTTTTTTTCATTTTTATTGTTTATTTTATTAATTCATATTTCAAGTGTTATCTCCATCCCAGTTTCCCCTCCATAAGCCCCCTATCCCCTCTTCCATCCCCCTGCTTCTATGAGGGTTCTCCCCCACCTGCCTACCCACTCCTGCCTCAGTGCTCTACCCTGGGTCATAGAGCCTCCATAGGACCAAGGGCTAACCCTGTCATTGATGCCTGATAAGGCACTCCTCTGCTAAATATCAAGCTGGAGCCATGAGTCCAGTCATGTGTACTCTTTGGTGGTTTAGTCCCTCGGAGCTTTGGGGGGTCTAGTTGGTTAATCTTCCTTGTATGGGGTTGCAAACCCCTTCAGCTCCTTCAATCTTTACCCTACCTCATCCATTGGGGTCCCAGTTCTCAGTGCATTGTTTGACTGTGTACACACACATCTGTATTGGTCAGGCTCTGGCAGAGCCTCTCAGGGGATAGCTATTCTGGACAGTTATACCAGGCTCCTGTATGCCACTTCTTGACATCAGCAATAGTGTCTGGGTTTGGTATATACAGATAGGATGGATCCCCAAGTGGGATATCTCTGGATGGCCTTTGCTTCAGTCCCTGCTCCATTATCTCTCCCTGCAATTCCTTTTGAAGGGGGAATTCTAGATTAATATTTTTGAGGTGGGTGGGTACACCATCCCTCAATTGAGGGTCATGCCTATCTACTAGATATGATCTCAACAGATCCTCTCTCCCCTTTATTGGCTGTTTCAGCTTCTGTCCTCCCTGTTGTGTCCTGGGAACTTCTTGGATTCCAGAAATTTGGGACTTTCTTGTGGCTATATCCAGTCTCCCCCGATCTCCCAATGCTACTCACCTACTTTCAAATTCCTTACCCTTTGTATTTCTTCCCTGTCTCCTCCCACATCTGAACTGGCCCCATTTCCCCCCCCCCTCCTTTCTCCCTTCCAGATCCTTCTCTACCTCTACTTCTCAGAGATTAATTTCTTCCCCCTCTGAGTAGGACTGTACATTTCACACTTCAGTGTGATCTTCTACTGGTTTGACTGTGTCTCCGTTTAGTCTCTATTTTCATGTCTAGTCCATTAGTGAGACCAGGATGCTGAAGTCTCCCAATATTATTGCGTGGGGTTCAGTTTTTTTAAGCTTTAGTAATGTTTATTTTATGAATGTGGGTGCATTGGGGCCTAGATGTGCAGAGCTGAACTTTTTCTTGGTGGGTTTTTCCTTTTAAAAATATAAAATTTCTTTCCCCATCTTGCTTGAGAACTTTTGGTTGAAAGTCTATTTTATTGGATATTAGAGTGGCAACTCTGCCTTCTTTCTTGGGACATTTCCCTGGGTGGATTTTTCCAGCCTTTTAGTCTGAGGTAGTGTTTGTATTTGTCATTGAGGTGTGTTTCTTTAATGTAGCATACATTGTTAGCTTATGATTTTTTATTGGGGAATTGAGTCCACTTAAATTTAAAGATATTAAAGACAGATTTTTATTAGGTTCTAATATGTTTGTTGTTGTATATGATTCTCTCCTTAGATTTTGTTGTGAGATTTTTGCAGGAAATACTTTAAAAAGTGAAATTCACTGGAGGGCATGGCCAGCCTGTTCTCATCTCATGGAGACTCTTTGACTCAGAGCTCTAAAATCTCTCCACCCAGCTCATTATGTTCCCACTTGTGGCTCAATACCATGTCAGTCCCATACTTCAAAATTCCCATGGCCTTTTGGGGTGCACTTCTGGCAAACCCACACCATACCTTTCTCTCTGGAACCCAGTCAATCTGCCACATGAAGGAAAACACCACATGATGGAAAACACCACAGAGATTAGGTCAGAATCGATGGTAACTCAATTGCTGGGCACAACAACTAGAATCCCTATCTTGTAATGCATATTAAATCTAAATGCCCAGGAGGCAAATCTGGGCAGATTTGCCATCTAAACCAGAAATCTCCAATAGCTACATCTTGTCCTCAAACTGTCTCCATCCAAAAGCCTGTATTTCTCTCCTGCCTCTTCTCTTCCTCTCCCACCTACTCACCCAGTGACTGGTTTCTTTATTCATTAGAAGGGTCACATGAATTCCTGAGAGGTCTGTGGGCTCCTTGAGGTGTCCCCAATACTAAATTTATTTGGGCAGTTCCCTTGCCTCTTGCCATGGGTGCGTCAGATCTTGTGGGAGACCTTCTAGCTGTGGGAGACTGTTGTGCTTGTTTCAGAAGATCTCCTTGGAGGCCTTCAGACTGTGTTGTCTTCAGAATGGTAGATACTCTAGCAGAGGGCACAGGCTGGAAGGCCTCTTTCTCCTTCTCCTTCTCCTTCTCCTTCTCCTTCTCCTTCTCCTTCTCCTTCTCCTTCTCCTTCTCCTTCTCCTTCTCCTTCTCCTTCTCCTTCTCCTTC
>NC_034594.1:86346808-86351894 GCF_900095145.1 Mus pahari
CTTCTTCTTCTTCTTCTTCTTCTTCTTCTTCTTCTTCTTCTTCTTCTTCTTCTTCTTCTTCTTCTTCTTCTTTTTCTTCTTCTCCATATCCTTATTCTTATCCATATCCTTATCCTTATCCTTATCCTTATCCTTATTCTTTCTTAGTCTTACTCTTAATCTACTACTAGAATCCTCTGTTCAGATCTGAGGTCAATTTTTTGAATGGACCATATACTTTATATTTTTGCTTGTTTTTTTTTTATTTGTATTTGTCTGTATTTCTTTATTTGTTTATCTAGTAATTCAATATTTTTATTCTTTGGTTTGTTTAAACCTCTTTTATGTATTCTAATTTATATATATATATGGCAAGAATTATTTTTCCTATTCCCTTGGCTTTCTCTTAACCTGGTTTATTGTTTTTTGTCAGTACCATACTGTTGTGAGAAACTATGCTAATTAAGACCAAAGTATATCATTGTCTGTTTTTTGTTAGTACCAAAGTGTTGTGGGAAAACCCTATATACTATTGAGTACTCCCTTCATTGGGAGGGCTTCCCCTTCTTTGGCCTTGTCTGGGAGGGTTTGAACTCCTCCACCTGCAGAATGTCACATAACTTTGGTTTAGATTACACACACACACACACACACACACACACACACACACACATATTCTTCCTATAAGAATGCAGTAAACTAGCACCTGAGATTCCTGAAATGCTTCTTGATGCTAATGAAGCATTTCAATCCTATAAGCCTTCAGGAAATGGCCTTCCCTTCCTCTGGTATTCCTCCCCACAAGAGCTAGATAATGCTTGGTTCAGCCCAAATAAAATGTTTACATCCACATTCACCCTTAGTAAAGCAATATGAGCAATCAAATATTGTCTCACAGAGCTGCTTCATGAAAGAACAGCACTGGTAAGCCTTTGATCAAATAACCTCACCTAAAACTCTGGAAGAAGTCTCTCTCACTCCTCCAGCCCCTCCAGTACTGGGCATTCACTCCCAATCAAAATAGATCAAGATTTTCTCTGAATCTGCCTCCAAGTCTCCACCTGGCACAGAGAAGCCCTAAGGAAAAAATAGATTGCAGATCCTGTTCCTGGCTTCCTCACCATACAGAAAACCAGTGATGCCTGGGTAAGCAGAGAGGAGAATAGAAACTACAGCAGTCATTCCAGACCATGCTCTTGCAGTCCAAGCATGTAATTTTCTCTGATGCCCTGGTAGAAAACATAATCTGTGTCATTACTTTTCAGGACTTTGCCCTGCCTTCTCTGGGAAGGATGGTTGAAGCTCCCAGGCACCCCAAGCAGAAATGCAAAACATGGTATCATATAGTGTTTTTGTAACTTTGATAACAGTTTTTCTTTAATATATCTCAAGATCTGGAACAGTAATCACTCCAAATACTTTTTTGTACTTATTCAGGATTTTTTTCTTTGATCTTCAGGGTACTTTTTTTTTTCATATAAATTTTAGGAATAGATTTTTCTGCTGTTGTTTATTTTTCTGTTTCTGTGAAGAACAAGATGGGGGTATTGATTGGGATTATATTGAAGTTATAAATGGCTTTTTGCCAAATGGTTATTTTCATAATATTAATTCTATGAATCCATGATCATGGGTGGTCTTTCTACTTTTATTGATTTTTATCTATTTTCCTTCCAAAGTTAAATTATCATTGTAGGAGAGCTGCACTTTCTTGGTTATGCTTTTTTTTCCTTAGGTATTTTATTTTCTTCTAGGTTATTGTGAATGAGAATATATCCAATATCTCTTCATATGTTTTTTGTTGGTGTTTGAATAAGCTATTGGTTTATGAAAATTGATTCTCCACCTTGACACATTGCTGAATTGTTTATTAATTCTACAAGATTTTGTTAGAATTTTTAATCTTTTATGTATAGTATTATGTCTTCTGCAAATAGGGAAAATTTACTTCTTCATTCCCTTTATTATTTTTTTATATTATTAATCCAGATAGTAATTCAAGCACAATATTAGAAAGGAATATGGAGGATCAATATCCCTTTCTGATTTTCAACTTAAGTGAGATTATTTCATACTTTTCTTTATTTAGGATGATGTTGGCTGTTGGTTTTCTATACTTTTATGTAACATTTGTTATGTTCACATTATTACGTTAAGAATGTTTACTCTAGCCCTACAATTTCGATTTTTTATCACCCAGGCATAATAGCATTGTCAACTGACTTATCTATTGAGATGATTATGTGATTTTTGTCTTTGGTTTGATTTATGTGCATTATCCTCTGCATTTTACTTGCTATGATACAAACATTCCCATATTTTTTATCATGTTTGATGTTTATAAAGTAAGTCTGTATTCTGTTTGCATAAATTTTACACAGTATTCTTGAGTTTATATGCATTAGGGATATTGTCCTATTTTATACTTTTAAAAATAAAATAAATAAATAGAAATACATTTTTTTATTTCCTTTTGTAGTTGTTATGTCTTTAACTGGTTTGGGTAGTAGAATGATACTGGCTTTACAAAAGGACTTTGAGGGTTTTGTTTCTACTTTTAATAGCTTGAAAAATATTGACTACAGATCTTCCTTGAAAGTATGAGATAATTCTACTGTGAATGCATCTAGCTCTGGAAGTTTTATTATTTCAATGTCCTTGTTTATTATAAGTCTTTTTAAGTTCTTAAGTTATTCCTTTAATTTTGGTAGATAGGCTGACTGTAGAAATTTACACAGTTTGCCAAAATAAACAAATACAGAGTTTTAAAGCATTCCTTTATGATATTCTGATTTTGGTTGTCTATTATAATGTTTCCCTGTTTATTTTTTGACTTTGTTAAATTGGGTATGTTCTTTTTGTTAGTTGGAGCAATATTATGTGAATTTTATGTCTTTTCTTAACAAACTAGATAGTTTTTAGAATCATTGATTTTTTTTTGTTTGTTGTTTTCTTTATTTCTATTTTTATTAATCTATTTTCTTATCTACTGTTTTTTTTTTCCTTCCATTGATTGGGTTTGCCTTTGGTTTGTTCTCATTTTTCTAAAATTTTGAGTTGCACCTTTAAGTCATTTATTGCTGCTATTTTTTTTTTTAATGCAACCACTTAGAGTTACAAAGTTTCTTCCTACAAAACTTTCAATATATCCCAGAGCATTTGTTATACTAAGATTTTTATTTTTTATTTTTTACTATCTTTCTTTTGGGGGGGAGGATAGAATTTTTTTCTTTCTTTCTTGGTATACATTTTAAGTATTACCTCCTTTAGATCCGGCATTATACCAGTAGTAATTAAAGACATTTTGAATTTCTAAAGACTTGTTTTTTATCCTATGATATAGTTTCGTTAGTTTGTTTGTCTTTGATTTGGAAAAGTCTCTGTTATTTCTGATTAGAAAAGTAGTTTTGAGACAGGCATGGTGGCTCACACCTTTAATCCCAGCACTTGGGAGGCAGAGACAGGCAGATTTCTGAGTTTGAGGCCAGCCTGCTCTACAAAGTGAGTTCCAGGAAAGCCAGGGCTATACAGAGCCCTGTCTCAAAGAACAAAAACAAAAAACAAAAAACAAAAAAAAAGAAAAGAAAGAAAAGAAAGAAAGAAAGAAAAGAAAAGAAAAGAAAAGAAAAGAAAAGAAAAGAAAAGAAAAGAAAAGAAAAGAAAAGAAAAGAAAAGTAGTTTTGGAGTTCTACAAGCCCCACACTTCTGCCTGTGAGGTCCTCAGTAAGCCCAGCAGCAGTAAGAGCTATTTTCTTCTTCTTCTTCTTCTTCTTCTTCTTCTTCTTCTTCTTCTTCTTCTTCTTCTTCTTCTTCTTCTTCTTCTTTTAATTCTAATCTCATTTCAAATGTTATCCCCTTTCCTGGTTTTCAGTCCGGAACCCCCCTGTTCCATCCACCTTCCCCATGCTCACCAACCCACCCACTCCTGCTATTCTGTCCTGGCATTCCCCTACACTGGGGCATGGAGTCCTTTCAGGACCAACACCTCTCTTCTCATTGATGTCCATCAGAGCCATCCTCTGCTGCATATGCAGCTGGAGCCAAGATTCTGTCTTCTTGAGCTCCATCTTTTGGTCCACAACTCTAACAACAATTTCACAGGCCTGCAGCTATCAGTGACTATGAGATTAGATCCTACCCAAATTCCTAGCCTGCCAGCACTACTGGACAAATCCATTAGCAGCAAGTTCCTCCTTTCCCCTCTACAATCCATTTCCCAGGCCACAAATCCACCTGCATCCCTGGAGGCATGATGTTGCCTAGCATAAATAGAGGCAGGCAACCATCACAAATCTCCGACAATGCCAGCATTCCTGGAGGCCTGCCCCAACCTGGGACAACCAGCAGCTGAAGCCATCAGGGTCTTCAAGCTATGCCTGCATCCCCAGAAGCCTGCTCTCACAAGAGAACGCCAAATCTACCTGAAATCTACAAAGGCTGCTCCCATCAGAGACCACAAGTGCTGCTAATGCTAGGTAGCGCCAGAGGTCTAGAGGTCAGCATGTGAACACAGTCAACAAAAGCCAGGTTAATGGTGCAGTTTTAGAGCAAAGCTACTCTCTGGATATCCTAACACACCTGAAGCACACACACACACACACACACACACACACATGCACATGCACACGCACACACACAAATGAGCTTAAATACAATCTTATAAATACATTAGAGGGCTCTAATGAGGAAATCAATCGAACCTTTAGAGAAACACAAGAATATACAATCAAACAAGTTTAAAAAATGAATGATACTGTTCAAGATCTGAAAATGGAAGTAGTTGAAATAAAGAAAACACAGTCTGAGTGAATCCTGGGGATGAAGAAAAAAAAAACTAGAAAAAGAGAACAAGAATTACAAGTATAAGCATCGCCAACAAAATACAAGGGAAGAAAGAGTCTCAATCTTAGAAGATGCCATAGATAAAGTTAATACATTGGTCAAAGCAAATCCAGAAGCTAAAAAGTTCCTAACACAAAGCTTCCAGGAAATTTAGAACACTATGAAAAAAAAAAAAAAAAAAAAAAAAAAAAACAAAAAAAAAAAAAATAAAAGAAGTAAAAAATTACAAAATCAAATTCTCAGAAAATATCTTTAACAATATCAT
>NC_034594.1:86351986-86358348 GCF_900095145.1 Mus pahari
AAAAAGTTCCTAACACAAAGCTTCCAGGAAATTTCCCTGTCTCTAAAAAAAAAAAAAAAAAAAAAAAAAAAAAGCCTAAAATAATAAGAATAGAAGAAGTAGAAAATTACAAACTCAAATTCTCAGAAAATATCTTTAACAATATCATAGAAGAAAATTTCCTTAACATAAAGAAAGGAATGCCTATAAATTTAGAAGAAGCTTATAGAACACTGAATAGTGTGGAACATGAAAGAAAATCCTGCCATCACATGATACTTAAAACGCTAAATGTGACAGTTATTCTCAGTTGTTGACTTGACTATATCTGGAATGAACTACAGTCCAAAAACGGAGGGCACATCTGTCCTCAAGATCTTGAAACTGGAAGACAGAGGCTTATTTTTATGGATATTGATGCATAGTGGTAATGAAAAATTTGGGCCCAGATAAGGTGACATAAGGCAGCAGAGTCAAGAATATCTCTGAGTTCAAGGCCAGCTTAGGACAGACAACTTCTAACTAAAGAACAGCTTAGGTCTATACCTGGTAGTACATACCTTTAATCTAGTCCATACTTTCTGCTGGATGCCTACATAAGGACAATGGGAAAATAAAAAGACCTTCTTCTTCTTTGTCTGCTTGTACTTACTTGCCAGCACATCTGTTGGAACCTACTTTTTCAGAATTCTAGCATATAGAAGACCAGCTGAAGCAACGAGCCTCATGGGTTTGTTCAATGACTAGATTCTTAGACTTCACTTTCAGAGCTGCTCACTGTTGGGTTTGTTGGACTTCAGACTATAAATAATTCCAATACTTTCCCTTAATATTTAGAGACATTTCATAAATTCTGTGACTCTAGAGAATCCTGACAAACATATTAATTACATAATAAAGAATGAATATTGAAAGCCACAAAGCGTAATAGTCAAGTAACATATAAAGACAGACCTACTAGAATCACACCATACTTCTCTACTGAAACATTCAAAGCCAGAGAGCCAGGGAAGAATTTTTACACTTGCTAAGAGATCACAGATCCTGGCCCAGACTAGTATACACAGGAAAATTTTCAGTCACTATAGATGGAGAAAACAAGATATTCCATGACAAAGCAAAATGTAAACAATATCTTTCCACTAATCCCATAAAAGATACTAGAAAAAAACATTAAAACAATGTTTGTAAGTATATCCCAGAAATAGATAATTACACAGAAACATAATCAAAATAAGTGAAACATACAAACACACACACACACACACACACACACACACTTACACACACACAATACCACCACCACCAGGAACAAACATTAACTGGTCATTATTATCTTTCCATATCATTATCTCAATTCCCCAATAAAAAGATACAGGCCCATAGGATAGATACACAGACAGAAATCCATCATTCTACTGAATATAAACACATACCTCAACAATAAAAATAGACATTACTATAGAGTAAAGGACTAGAAAAGGTTTTGTAAGGAAATGGACCCAAGAAAGAAGCTTAAATAACCATTCTAATATCTACTAAACTAGACTTTCAGGTAAAGAAATCAAAAGAGAAGGGGGCACACACTTCACACACATCAAAGAATAATGTCCATTAAGATGACATTTAGATTATGAACGCCTGTGTCTCCGATTTAAAGGCACTCACATTCATAGAAGTAACATTAAAATATAAATCAGATATCAAATTCCACACATTAACATTGGGAGACTTTAAGATATCATTAGCAGACAAGACATCAAGACAGAAACTACATAGAGAAATAATGAAACTAACAAAATTATAAATCAAATTGACCTAACATATCTCTACATAAAATTTCACCCAGATAAAAAAGAACAAAAAATAAAAGTGCCATCTTCTCAGCACTTCATGGAATCTTCTCCAAAACTGACAGTATACTTCATCACTAATCAAGCCTAAACAGATACAAGAAAACTTAAATAACCTCTTTTATTCCATCAGACCACCACAAGTTAAAGTTCAACTTCACAACAGGAAAAACAAAAAAAGTGTTCATATTCATGGAAAATGAACAACTCTCTACTAAATGATCCCTGCATCATAAAAAAATTAGTTTTCATATACATTCAATAAAAATGACTAAACAACATACCCAAACATATGGGACACAATGAAAGCAGTGCTAAGAGAAAAGTTCCTAGCATTAAGCACCTTAATTAAGAAATCAGGGAGATGTCATAACTAGGAACTTAAAAGTGTACCAGAAAGCTATCGAAAACTAAATAAAAGAAATGAATCATGAATTGGAATTCTACTTTCTACCCTACAGATATGCCTGCTCTCATTCAGAACAACCAGGTGAGACAGTCATGCCTCAATTCCCTCCCTGCAAGGCTACCAGCCGCCTTAGCAGCCATGACATCTGCTCTCTACTTTCTGAGCTCTATCTTTCTTCTGCTTCATACATCTACCTGCAAATGAGGATCTGTACTCAATACACCATTCCACATTACTACCTTCTTTTGGAAGGTGTGCTGCCACCTGGAACTAGCAGTCCCAGCTTCCTGCTACTCCCAGGGACTACCATGCAAGCCAATACCAGAGGTAAATTGATGGCTAAAGACAAGCACATAAACACAAACAACAAAAGACAGAGCAGTATGACACCATAAGATCCCAGCTCTTCAACCACAGAATGCCCTAAATATCCTAACATGTCTGATGAGGGAAACTATGACCTTAACTCTCATTTCATATATATGATACAGGACTTTCAGGGGGAAATAATAAATGCCTTACAGAAATACAGGAAAATACAATCAAACAGGTATAAGTCCTCAATAAGGAAAAACAATCAGATAAAGAAATATAGGAAGATACAAACAGGTGAAGGAAATGAGTAAAACTATACAGGATCTAAAAACAAAAATAGAAACAATAAAGAAAACAGAAATGGAGTCAACCAGGATGTGGAAAACTTAGAAAAGAGAAAAAAGAACTATAGATGCAAACATCACAAACAGACTACAAAAGATAGATGATGGAATGTCAGGTGTAGAAGACACCATAAAAGAAATTGGTCCACCAGAGATGATGTCTCAATTCTTTATATTTATCCACTAAATGCAAGGGCAACCACCTTATTAAAAGAATGATTACTAAAGCTCAAATGACACATTATCCAATGAAGAAATAAAACAATTAAAGCCATTCTAGAATTCAAAAAACCAAAAGTTTAAGGCACAACATACCCAAATGCATGGGATAAAATGAAAGCCAGGAGGAAAATCCATTGCATTAAATGCCTTCTTTAAAAATAATAAAAGAAAAAAATAAATAAAGGACAAGGCCATCCTTGGTATATCTCCATAGAAGAAGAAAGAAGGGGGATGAGATAAGGGGTTTATGGGGGGTGGCGAATCAGGAAAGGAGATAGCACTTGAAATGTAAATAAATAGAAAATCCAATAAAAACATAAATAAAAAATAAAAATAAATGAAAAAAGGAAAAGAAAAAAGAGAAATATAGTAACAACGTAACAGCACACCTGGAAGGCCTAAAACCATAGAAGAGTAGACAGAAGGAAATACTTAACTCAGTGCAGAAATCAATTAACATTAAACAAAGAGGACTATACAAAGAATCAGATAATGCAAGAACTAGTTGTTTGAGAAAAATCAAAAAAGATAAACCAACCCTTAACCAAACGAACTAAAAGGCACAAAACTGTTTCCAAAATCAGACATTAAAGGGGAGATATAGAAACTGACACTGAGGAAATTCAGAGAATAATTAGGTCTAACATTAAAAGCTTGAAATCCAATTTTCTGAGAGACTGCCAAACTGATTTCCAGAGTGATTGTACTAGTTTGCAATCCCACCACTGATGGAGGAGTGTTCCTCTTTCTTCACATCCTTGCCAGCATCTGCTGTCACCTGACTTTTTGATCTTAGCCATTCTGACTGGTATGAGGTGGAATCTCAGGATTGTTTTAGTTTGCATTTTCTGGACGATTAAGGATGTTCACAGGTGCTTCTCAGCCATTTGGTATTCCTCAGTTGCCTCAGTTGAGAATTTTTTTTTTAAGATTTATTTATTTATTTATTTATTTATTATATGTAAGTACACTGTAGCTGTCTTCAGACAACCCAGAAGAGGGAGTCAGATCTCATTACGGATGGTTGTGAGCCACCATGTGGTTGCTAGGATTTGAACTCAGGACCTTCGGAAGAACAGTCGGTGCTCTTAACTGCTGAGCCATCTCTCCAGCCCAAGAGAAGTATTTGTTTAGCTCTGTACCTTGGACATAGTAATACCTGAAGATCCAGCAATAACACTCCTGGGCATATAGCCAGAAGATGTTCCAACTTGTAATAAGGACTCATGCTCCACTATGTTCATAGCAGCCTTATTTAATATAGCCAGAAGCTGGAAAGAACCCAGATGTCCCTCAACAGAGGAACGGATACAGAAAATGAGGTACATTTACACANTGGAGTGCTACTCAGCTATTAAAAACAATGCATTTATGAAATTCTTAGGCAAATGGATAGATCTGGAGGATATCATCCTGAGTGAGGTAACCTAATCCCAAAAGAACACACATGATACGCACTCACTGATAAGTGGATATTAGCCCAGAAACTTAGAATATCCAAGATACAATTTACAAAGCACATGAAACTCAAGAAAAGGGAAGACCAAAGTGTAGATTCTTCATTCCTTCTTAGAATGGGGAGCAAAATACCCATGTAAGGAGTTATAGAGACAATGTTTGGAGCTGAAACTGAAGGAAGGACCATCCAGAGACTGCCCCGCCTGGGGATCCATCCCATAAACAACCACCAAGCCCAGACACTATTGCATATGCCAACAAGATTTTGCTGGCAGGATCCTGATATAACTGTCCCCTGTGAGGCTCTGCAAGTGCCTGGCAAATACAGAAGTGGATGCTCACAGTCTTCTATTGGATGGAACACAGGGTCCACAATGAAGGAACTCGAGAAAGTACCCAATGAGAAAGTACCCAAGGGTCTGCAACTCTATAGGAGGAACTACAGGATGAACTAACCACTACCCCGAGCTCATGTCTCTAGCTGCATATGTAGCAGAGGATGGCCTAGTTGGCCATCAATGGGAGGAGAGCTCCTTGGCCTTGTGGAGATTCTATGCCCCAGTATAGGGGAATACTCGTATAGGGCCAAGGCCAGGAAGAGGTAGTGGGTGGTTTGGGGAGCAGGGGTAGGGAGAAGGGTACAGGGGACTTTCAGAGAGGAAACTAGGAAAGGGGATAGCATTTGAAATGTAAATGAAAATATCTAATAAAAGAAAAAGCATGAACTCCACAAAATTTGAAAATCTAAAAGAAATTGATTATTTTCTAAAAAGATACTACCTAGCAAAATTCTATATCATTTAAATTGTCCCAACAGAAAACAAAACAAAACAAAACAAAACAAAACAAAACAAAACAAAACAAAACAAAACAAAACAAAACAGGCCTGGGCCAGATGACTTCAGAGCAGAATTCTACCAGACTTTCAAAGAAGAGCGAATGCCAATCCTCCTCAAACTATTAAACAAAATAGAAATAGAATGTGCATTGCCAAACTTCTTCAAGAAGGTCACAGTCACTCTGATACCTATATCACATAAAACCTCAACAAAGAAATAGAATTTCATACCAATTTCCTTTATGAGCATGGATGTAAAAATACTAAATAAAATACGCACAGACAAAATCCAAGGACACATCAAAGACAAAATAAAGCATGATCAACTTGGCTTCATCCCAGGGACCCAATGATAGTTAAATATGTGAAAAATCCACTAACATAATCTACCATAGAAGCAAACTGAAAGAGAAAAGCAACATGATAATCTCATTCCATGCTGAAAGCCTTTAACAAAATCCATCACACTTTTAGGTTAGAAACCTTGGAGAGATCAGGGATACAAGAGATGTTCCTAAACACAATAAAAGTTATGTACAGCAGGCCAATGGGCACCATCAAATCAAATGGATAAAAACTTAAAGACTTAAAGCGCGCTCTCTCTCTCTCTCTCTCTCTCTCTCTCTCTCTCTCTCTCTCTCTCTCTCTCTCTCCTCTCTTTAATGTAGTAACTGAGTAACTGAAGTCCAGCTAGAGCAATAACTAAAAGAAATCAAGGAAATACAAATTTGAAAGGAAGATTTCAAAGTATCACTATATACAGATGGTTGGATATTATATATAACTGACCCTAAAAATTCTACCCAAGAACTCCTAGAGCTAGCCAGGCAGTGGTGGCACATGCCTTTAACCCCAGCACTTGGGAGGCAGAGGCAGGCGGATTTCTGAGTTCGAGGCTAGCCTGGTCTACAAAGTGAGTTCCAGGACAGCCAGGGCTATACAGA
>NC_034594.1:86358358-86413383 GCF_900095145.1 Mus pahari
AAAAAAAAAAAAAAAAAAAAAAAAAAAAAAAAAAAAAAAAAAAAGGACTCCTAGAGCTGATAAATATATTCAGCAAAGTATAAAGATCATTAGCTCTCCTTTAAAGAAATGGTAAACAGGCCGAGAAAGAAGATGGTTAAAGAACACCCTTCATATTAGCCACAAGAATATAAGACACATTTGATGTCTATGAGAAGAATGTCAAGCCTCTGAAAAAGTAAACTGAAAAGGAGATCATATAACAGAAAGAGTATGTTCATGGGTTAGTTCAATTCACTTAGTGAATACAGCCATCTTGCCAAAAGCAATCTACAGATTCAATGCAATCCACATCAAAATTCCAACTCAATTCTTTACAGATCATGAAAGAGCAATTCTCAATTTCATGTAGAAAAACAATAAAAAAAAAAACCCACAAGCTAGCTAAAATAATTCTGTACAATAAAAGAGGTATCACCATCACTGACATCAAGCTGTACTACAGAGAAATAGTGATAAAAATTAGTGTGGAAGCAAGCAGGTTAATTTCAAAGATCCAGAAATAAACCCAAATACCTAGGGACACTTAGTTTTTGACAGAGGAAGCAAAAGCTTACAAATGGTGCAGTTTAACTGGATGTCTGCATGTAGAAAAAGGCAAAAAGATCCACATTTATCACCCTGCAAAAATCTCAAATCCAAGTGGTTCATGGACCTCAACATGAGGTTACCCAGACCCACAGGATACACTTAGGGTCAAAGGTTTTGTGGGTGAGATGCTGTCCTTATTCCCCCACAGGGTGTCTTGTCTGGCTATTGGAAGTGGACACTGCTGTTTGCATATGCCACACAGCTAGGAATCTCAGCTAAAGTCACCCCATGTAAATATCACATGCCAGATAGTGGGGACAGCGGGTTGGGGGATAGAGCTCTGGCCTGTGAGAACCTGTTTTGTGGGTGACAGGATGGGAGGTGTTGGGTCAGACTCTCTGACTCAACCTGGGTCAGTCAGCACCAAATACTTGTTTCCATTCCTACACTCAGAAATTCCTTACTAAATGGTCACAGTAATCTGATATTTCTTCACCTTAATTACTTTTGAAATAAGCATACTTACTAAATGAGTACGTATTTTAAAAATAAAAAATGTTCTTTTAGATTGTAATCCTGTAAAAATAAAGTTGTAAACAAAAAAGAATGCACCCTGTGAAATTATTAAAGGGTTTTCATAATTTTTTTCTGATTCTGAACTGTCTTTTAATATCATTTAATACCTTGCGTACATAACCAAAGCTGCTAAGAACTCATGAGCATGTTAACCATGTTATTCTAAAATACCACATTTCTCATCATTCCTTCCAATCCTGTTTCTAATTGTTTTTTCTTATTTTTTATTTTTTCCTGTTTCTAATCTTCTTTTCAGCATTCTTCTATGATGTTTCATGAGATTTAGTGGTGGTTGAATTATATAGATGTCCTGATTTAATAATAAGCTTTCAGAATCTTATTGCTAATATGAAATCATAATATTTTCCCATAAAGTGATATAAATTGTAAAATAAAAGAAAACAAACAAACAAACAAAAAAACATTTATTTAGGTAGACATACCCTAGAAGCCTATGCGTGTATAATGAGACAAAGCAAGTGGGTCAGGATGCGAAGGGACTTGGAGAGGAACTGGGAAGGGAAAACATAATCAAGATATAACGAATGTGAATAATCTTTCTTATAATTTAAATTTAATTATTATATTTATTTATATTCCAAATGTTGCCCCCCACTCCCAGAGTCTTCACCCCATCCTCCCTCCCTTATGTCTCTGAGATGGTGCCCTACTTCCCCCTGGCCCCCGGGTATCTCTCTTCCCTGGAGCATCTAGTCTCTACAGGGTTAGATGCATCCTCTCCCACTGAGGCCAGACTAAGTATTCCTCTATTACATATACATCAGGGACCTGAGACCAGCCCATGTATGCTCTTTGTCTGATGGCTTCATCTCAGGGAGCTCCCAAGAGTCTAGGTTACTTGACACTGTGGGTCTTCTTATGAGGTTGTCATCTCCTTCAGTTCTTTCAGTTCTTCCCCTAACTCTTTCGTAGTGGTTCATGACTGCCATTCTTACAATCTCTGCTCTATTTTTTTTCCTGCAGTTTTTTTAGAGAGGAACAATTCTGGGTCAAAAATGTTGAAGATCTCCGGGAATTTCACATTCTGCACCTCCACCCCCACTCCCACCACCTGCAGCTGCGTATTTCCACTCATTTCATTGCCCTCTCTGGGGTTCTCAACTCTCTCTCCCCTTGCCTTATTCTGCCACGTTCCCCCTCCCAATTTCTTCTCCCATACAGGTCCCTACCTCCCTCTGATTGGCATGACTCTTTTGTTCCCCCTCCTAAGTGAGATTGAAGCATAACTTGGGTCTCCTTCCTTGTTTACCTTTTTATAGGCTGTAGGGTATGTAATGTGTATTCTGTACTTTTTGGCTAGAAAAATTTATTTTCAATAAAGGAAATAATTTAGTGCTAGCAAACAACATATATAACTCTTACTACTATGTATTCAAATATGTAGATGCTATTATGAGGTTACTTGTGATGTTATATGTAATTCAAAACAAATATTTCTATGAAAATAAAATCATTACAATAAATATTTTCTCATGAAAAATATGAGTAGTCTCAGAGTCATAAATAATTTGGTACCAGTATCTATTTCTAAGGATGTTATGCAAACTTTCCTTGAAGCATAATAGATTAATTTATCAAAGTATTAGTGAATGATGTTGATAACCCTCATATAAAAATCACTGGTTAAGGTAAAAGTAGCTGGGATTCGAATTTGACCCTACAAATCAGTAATTGCATCTTATTGGATAAATGTCTGGAATATTCATAATTTAGTTCAATTAAAATAGAGCAAGAATTTCTAAAAACAACATATTCATGAAAAGAAATAATTAATGAAGTGATTAAGAGAGTGATGATTTCCTAATTACTTTTTAATTGTGAAAACCATTAAAGGAAATGGTTTCAAAAACATTACCCAAACTAATGGAAAACAAAGGCAACATTTACTATCAGGATAAAAATATTCTTCATTCATGCATAGGAAGTGATTTCAGATAACTTATTAAATGGTTATTTGTTTTTGTTAAATGTATCATTTATATGTAAAATTACCTCATTAAAAATTAATAATGTTTGAGGTTTTAAAAATAATACTTTCACATTTAATGGCAAGTCTTATTGTCAGTTAGATATTGTTATATCATAGCATTTTCTCATTCCCTCAGTGTTAGGTGAATAAAAATGAAAGTTTAAAATTAGAATGACTGTAGGTGTTTTATGGCATCTTTTTGAGAAATATATGTATAATGTTAAATTTAAATAAATTAAGGAAATTGATGGCTATGTAGAGAAATCAAATGAATATCTTCCATTAATGACTTAAAAATAGTACTGAATGTGCTCAATTGACAAGGACATATTTTACCAATTAGCAAGTGCATTATAGTTAGGAATGATAACTCAGCAGGAGTCTGAATGTGGCCTGAAGCAATTATTAGGATCAGGGTTTAGTGGAAAGCACAATTGTAGTGCACAGTTTATAATGCTGCTATGTAATAGAGCTTAATTCTAATCACTCCTCTAAATCTTACCTTATTTTAAAAGCCTTTTTAAATGATGAATAAATGGAAAAATCATTCCAAAATATAAAAATGAAACTGTGTAGACTATTTTTATTTATATGCAAATTAATGGATCAAAATGTTGGATGTTAGAAAAGTTCTTTTTTTCCCATCTTTTTTATTATTTTCTTTATTTACATTTCAAATGCTATCCTGAAAGTTCCCTATACCCTCCCCCCACCTCTGCTCCCCTACCCACCCACTCCTACTTCTTGGCCCTGGCATTACCCTGTGCTGGGTCATATAAAGTTTGTAAGACCAAGGGGCCTCTCTTCCCAATGATGACCGACTAGGCCATCTTCTGCTACATATGCAGCTAGAGACACAAGCTCAGGGGTTACTGGTTAGTATATATTGTTTTTCCACCTATAGGGTTGCAGCCCCCTTCAGCTCCTTGGGTAGTTAGAAAACTTCTAAGCCTTATTTCCAGACTCAAATATTTAATCATTTAATAAAGTTTATATTTAATGATAAACCATTTTTTTTTCAAGATGTTGAATTCTCAGAATTTAAGAGTAATGTTTCTAAGTTTATGAGCCACATGTTATTAGGGTGTAGCTTTAGGTAGAATGTCTAAAGACTGAATCACAGCTTGTGAACTTTTTAGTGGCCACATACTGGGGGAATATTATTACCTATGAATTTGCTATGTTATAGCCTCAATTTCCTTTTTTGAAAATTATGAAATAGGTCCTATTTTTATGTGCCAAAAATTAAATATAAAAATACATGTAAAACATGTATCAGTTAAATTTTGAAGGTTCAGTGTGAATTTTTGTTTCCAAAACAAAGTACTAGGTGATAAATAACTATTACACAGAGCTTTTATAGATGAGGTAAATAATACTTTGTAGCTCTAAGATCTTTGCTGACATCTCTGAAAGAAAAAAATGGTGTCCATACAAACACCGACAAATTTGAAAACTTTTTGAGTAACACAAAATTATGCTGGCCTATTTCATTAATGGTAATAATTTTCAATGTTTGAACAGTTCTCAGCATTGGGGCTCATTCACATTTAGTGTATTTTTATTATTGATATTCAGCTGTGTTTTCTCTTTCCTTTTTAGCTCCTTTTGTTGTGCTGAAGTGTTCATGAACCCCAGAAGACCACTAAGGAATCAAATCCGATGAAATAGCATTAGGGTCTCTATTCAAGCTCGAGCTTAGACTTTACTCTCTGTGGACCGGCAGGATGGTTTTGGTGGAGAAAAGCCCCAAACACTCATTGGGACAAGGTTTTATAGAAAATGGCAATGAGTGCTGAGTGTTTCTAGCCTGGCAAGCATCTAATTTGGGTGCTACTGTGGCCTTTAGTATAATTGGCTGGTGCTAGGAGCCAAACCATAAACTTAACTTCTGCTTTCCTCCTGATTGCTGGTTGTTAGGCAGGAGCAATCTTGTTACCTGAAAGTACAGATCATCTAGGGGAATAACCTATAGAGTGGAGCTAGATACTGGATTGTTGGTTCGAACTTGGAGAAACAGGTTTGTTGGGGACTAACCTGGAAACCAGTGCTAAATACTGACCTCGTCTACTTGAGTTTAAACTTATGTCAAGATAACTCTCCTTATTTACCAAGAAAGTATGCAAGAACTGCTAAATCATGCTACCATGTTTAAACACATAGGTTTTTTACTTTTATAGCAAAACCCTTGGTGCAATATTGGATGGTGGTATGGCCAAGTAGATGCAAATACTGAAGCTCTCCAAGATGAACCCCCAAAATTTGGTCTCTCACTTTAACACCTCTCCCCTATTACTTTCTTTTCTTATCACATTTTGTCTACTTTTTGAGACAGTGTCTAAATTAAGGCATGCTGATTTTCAATTTAATATGTAGTAAAGACTCAACCTGAACCCTGATATCTGTATCTCCCAAATGCTGGGATTGTAGGTGTCACAAAAAACAAACAAACAAACAAATAAAAAAACAGCCTGTAAAAGGAACTGTTATTTGCCTAATGTGATGGTCATATCATAGACTTACTGCTGAATAAGCTCACTCTTTCTAGTTATTTCTCAATTCTTTATGTCTCATTCAACTCAGCTCTTCTGACTCAAAAATCCTCTCCATGCTGACTCATTCAACTTGGCTTCTCTTAGCTTCTGAAGAAATTGTTCTGTTTGGCTACAAACTAACTCTTGCAATCTCTTCTAATCTTCTGGTTCCTTCTTATTCTCTGGCTCCTCTTTCTGTGTTCACTTGCACCCTATCTCTCTAAAACTGTTCTGGTAAAATTGCCTCCTCTCACTCTTTTTCTCTTTATGTGCTGATCCCCTAAGTCTTCTTGTTTGTGTGGTGTTCTCACGAGATCTGGGCATATCCCATCTCTGACTCATTCTCTCATATTTTTCTCTGAGTCCTCACATTGTCTGCCTTTTAATTAGACATAACTTTCAATCTTGGCTGCTTTTTTCTAAAATCTAACTGTACTTTCATTGTATAATTGCTTTTTATTTGAGCATCAAATTTATTCTTGAACTTTTATGCATTTTTATTTAACAAGTAATACAGAAAATAATAAAAAAAGGGTTGTATTTTTGTTATGAAATTTTATGAAAATCTAACTTACATATACTGCAATAATAAAATTATTGGTACATAAAAGACAATTTGTTTTTACTTGTTATATTTGATATTTATATTAATTTAAATAATTCTCTAAATTTGAAAATTTATTATTTCCAATATGTTAAAATTTGATTATAATTAATATGATTAATAATCTTCTGCTCTGTTTTTCAGAAGTGAGTCTGTGTTTGCCCATGCCTGTATACAGTAATATATTGGTTCCACTACAGGTTTTATTTTTCTGAAGAGACAACACAACCATTGCATCTCTTACAAAGTATACCATTAACTGGTGCTCGCTTAGACTTTCAAAGATTTAGGCCATTATTGTCATGGCATGAAACATAGAAACAAAGAGGCAGACATGATTCTTGAGAAGGACTTGAAAGTACTACATCTTGATCTGCAGGCAGTAGGGGGAAAATGTGTCTCACACTGGGCACACCTTGAGCATAGAAGACTTCAAAGCCAGCACCCACAGTGACATACTTCCTACACAAGGACACACATACTCCAACAATGCCACATAACCTAAATAGTACCATTCTCTATGAGACAAGGATTCAGACACATCAGTCTATGGGGGCCATATATATTGAAACCACCACATTATCATTAACTGTTTTTAAGTTTCAGAGTTAATTAATTTTCACTACTATATTATTTTATAACACAATTATCACTAGTAGATTTAGCTATCTATGATAAATAATTATACTTATTCTATATGTTGCAACAATAACTGATACATGATCATTGTAATTTGTTAATAATTTATAACTATGTGTCTAAATTCAAATTGCATAACACAGGCCATTTCTGTCTTTAGTGTGAATACCTTCAAATATTTCTAAATGCCACCTTAATAGCAAGAAAATCTGTTAACTGGCATATGAGCTGTTTATCACCATAGAAACATTACCATTAATGTTGTTTGGCAGAATGCTTAAAATTGTGGCCTGACAAGTCGTAAAAATCTGATTTCAGAACTGATAAAACATATGCTTCTTTAAACATCCTGATACTGAAATTGGTTTTGCTGTTGTACTGTTACCAACTGCAAAAATATACAGTTGCCCAAAAAAGACTTCTAGATATAAAATCATCATAAGATCATTTGCCTATTTAAAAATGAAAGTTACTTTTTTTCAATACGTAACTATGAAAAGATTCCCCAAACTTGTTCTTTTTTATTTTTTCCTGCTTATGGATCCTGTAGAGATTGATTGTTAGAATTCCTAGAAAAATAATACAACTAAAAAAGATTACAGCTTCTGCTTTACATTTTAAATGAGTTTTAGATTTACTTCCTCAAACACTTTAAATAATAAACCACAGTTTACCCTCTGATCATTGTACCTATGCGTGTGTGAATGTATGTACATTTACATGTGTGATTTGGGGCTCAGAGCTATTTATACAGTGCACATAGAAGCCACATTAATATCTTAGGTTTTATTTCTCTTTTTATATCTTATAATGGGTCTCTATTTTGTAGTTTGCTACTGTGTGTGTACAAGGCTAGATGTTTTTCAAGCTTTTTTGGATTTTTTATGCTAGTGACATAGGAGAAATGTCATAGGAGCCCAGAGATTACTGGTTAGGTCTAACTTACCAGGCTTTAATGAGTTCTGGTGATGCAAACTCAGGTACCAACACTTTCATGACAAATAAATGTAGTAACCACTTAGACATTTTTCTGCCACCAATTTACCTTTCTAAAGCATGATAAAAAACAAACAGCAAACCCTACCAGGAATAACAAGAGTGAAAACTATTGGTAAGATTTCAGTCTGCTCATTTTGTGTGTTATACAACAAAAAGTAATGTGAAACAGACTATGTTAGTCAACTGTCCATTTTT
The DNA here is from genome assembly GCF_900095145.1 of Mus pahari. Lineage (NCBI taxonomy): Eukaryota > Metazoa > Chordata > Mammalia > Rodentia > Muridae > Mus > Mus pahari. The sequence continues at coordinate 86,366,466 of NC_034594.1, forward strand.
TATTTTTATTGTTGCGTGTGTGTGTGTGCTTGTATGTATGTGTAAGTTTTGCATGCATCATGCATTCTAAAATGTATAAGAATGCACTTGTGGAAGGCAGGAGATAAGTTGTGAAAGTATTCTCTATCCTTATACCACATATGTCCCAGGAATTAAAAGTTCAGGTCATCATGTTCAGAAGTAAGTGCCTTTAACAATCATTTCTCTTTTCCAATGTGCCATTTTTCAAAATGTATTCTATCATCAACATTACTGATAAAATATTGACTATGAGGTATACATGTGTCTGAGAATATAGTAGACAGGACCAAAGTGGGGCTGGTTATTTTAGGAGGACAAGCAGTTGTTAGGTTCTTGCAGGCTCATTAACATATTCCAATTTTCATATCTACTAAAGTTCATAAGTTGGTTGTGATGCAGTAGTACTACAAAGGCACTATCTTCTTATGTCTCATGCAGTTAGTGTTGAAGCTTCAGGTGAACACACTTTAACACTCTTTAACATATCAGAGAGTAGAAGACTCACTGACATAAGACCTATGTAATGCCACAATGCCCAGTCTCAGCATGCAGAGGGATTCTGAGAGAAGGGCCATTTGGGAGCTGTGAGAAGAAAGACTCTATGTCAAATTGTGGATCCATGCTGACAACCTGTGATCTGTTAGATCCAGCTTTTCTAGTCTGCTCCTCACGATGTTCTGCTTTTTCTCGAGATTTCTCTGTCTATATTCTGTTTGCTTGTTATTTTAGATCTCTCCATCCTTTTTCTGCTTGCTATTCTAGGAGATCTCTCTGTTCCTGCCCAGCTTCTTTTGTGTGTGTGTGTGTGTGCGTGTGTGTGTGTGTGTGTGTGTGTGTGTGTCTTTGTATGTCTGTGTGCGGGTGTCTGTGTGTCTGTTTCCAAGTAGTTCTCTCTTTTTATCCTAAAAAGTTCTCTGGATAGCTTATCTCGTGTAGTACACAGGTCCAGTCTTTAATTTTACATATAAATCCTGCCATGTCATTTACTCCAAGTTTCTTTCCATTTTTTTTTAATGAATCAGCATCCAGTGATCCCAGTCCTTTGATTCTTAAGAGTATAATTTTTTTCTTAGCAATCCAAAATAATTCAGAGATCTGTCTGCCTTTTGTTAGATACAAACATAAACCAGTGGAGTGGTCCCTACCCTGAAGTTACCATTTCTACCACACCTGAGCCTAATTTTGGTGTGTCCTAGCCTGACCTTGAACTCAGGAATCTGTTTGCCTTTGTATCTGTCTGCTTTTGTATTTACTTTTCTGACAAGCTGGTTCATTAATACAGCTGCCTTTGTTTCCTTGGATTTCTGAAGCACCTCATAATTCATATTACATCCTTATATTTTGAATAGTTAAGGAATTATATGCGGTTTGAACTCACGCATTTAAAGCTCTTTCCCATAGCCAGCCCTAAGGGCTGTTCGGCTCCTGGACTCACGGTGTCTAATTTTCATAGTTATTAATGCTAACAGAGAGGACATTCCTCAGTGGAATGTGAAAATATGAACATTATTACACAAGAAATCATTACTCTCACAGCAGCTGACACACTGAGACCCTGTCCCAGGGTCAAGAACAATGTCACTCTTTCCCCACCAATGTCGTGCCTGGCTCAGGCTCCACACTTTTATCCTGTGAGACCCAGTGATCAAAAATGCAGGTTAATAATCATCTCACTGTTCCAATGTTTCATTTTTCAAACTGTATCCTACCATTAGCATTATTGATAAAACATTGAATATGAGGTTTACATGTATCTAAGAATATAGTTGAAAGTACCAAAGTGGGGCTGGTCATTTTAGAAAGGCAAGCAGTTGTTATATTCTTGTGGGCTCATTAACATAATCAATTTTCATTTCTAGTAACATTCATAAATTGTTGTGATGCAATAATACTGCAAAGGCAATATGTATGTATGTCTCATGCAGCTACTGTTGAAGCTTTTCATGTGGACAGTCTTTAACATTCTTTAACATATCAGAGAGTAGAAGATTCATTAACATAGTTGTATATAGTGCCACAATGACTATTCACTGCAAGGACCATGGCATAAAATTTCAACCTTTAATCATTGATATAATGTATCATAGTTTTAGTGTTATAGAAGTACAAATTAGACACAAACTCAAAATTCATTTCCCTGCCCAGAATTGTGTTTACCTTTTTCTGCTATAATGTCCATTCTTAAGAAGTTTTAGTTTGCTTGTCTTGAGGTAGCATCATTTAACCCAAACTAGCCTTGAACTCACAATGATTATCCCTTCTCAGAATCTCAATGATATATAGTTTTAACATGTAATATGATTATAGTTGTGAGCCATTACACCTGGCTAAAAACTGTATAAGCTCTTTAATACTTTCTGTGCTAAATATAATTTTTAATATTTTCCTTCAGTGAGTTCAGTTTAGTAATATATACTTGACAATTTTTTAACTATCTCTGGTTAAAAGTCATTTTTTTCTTAAATTTGATACTTTAACTTTTGTAGTATAGTCTTGGTAACAGCCAACAACTAAACAAGATATAACTTACTCTAAATCCTGGATATGCCATTTAGGACTCTGTCTCACTCATAATTTGAATTTGGTGAGTAGTTTTAGATCATCTTCATATGTGTATACATTTCGACTGTACTGTTTCCATACTAGCCCTCAAGCACTCCTTAATTTTTTTTTTTTAGGTATTTTAGGAGAATTTATTAAGAACACATACATACTTTACTCAAAGGGTAGAGATGGGCAGTTCAGTAAAGAATAACATCTGCATTTCTGGTGAGAGTTGTTTTGGGGGACTCATAAAAAAAAATGGGTATGAAATATAGTATATTGGAAACTCTCCTTGCCTCACCAGGACTCAGAAAGGGGGTTTTAAAATTCTAAAAACATGGACTGGAGAGGCCAGGAGCATAGAGGTCAGGAGCATAGTCTACTCTTCCAGAGGACCTGAGTTCAATTCCTAGCAAGTACATGGTAGCTCACAACCATCAATGAGATCTGGTGCCCTCTTCTGGACTGTAGACATACATGCAGGCATAACACTGTATATATAATAAATGAATCTTTAAAAAATCTAAAAACACAGCAATTTGGCTGGGCATGGTGGTGCACACCTTTAATCCCAGCACTCAAGAAACAGGCAGGTGGCTCTCTGTGCATTTGAGGCCAGCCTGGTCTACAGAGACTCAAAAACAAGAAAAACCCACCGGGGGTGGGGGGTGGGGGGAACAGTAATATAGCGGCCTCTTGTGAGGCTATGCCAGTGCCTGGCAAACACAGAAGTGGATACTCACAGTCAGCTATTGGATGGAACACAGGACCCCCAAAGGAGGAGCTAGAGAAGGTACCCAAGGAGTTGTAGGGGGCTGCAATCCTGTAGGTGCAACAACAATATGAACTAACCAGTACCCCCTGAGCTCGAGTCTCTAGCTGCATATGTAGCAGAAGATGGCCTAATTGGCCATCATTGGGAAGAGAGGCCCCTTGGTCTTGTAAACTTTATATGACCCAGCACAGGGGAAGGCCAGGGCCAAGTAGTGGGAGTGGGTGAGTAGGGGAGCAGGGGCTGGGGTGGGAACTTTCGGGATAGCATTTGAAATGTAAATAAAGAAAATAATAATAAATAAATTTTAAAAAAAGAAAAAAAGAAAAAAAAAACCAGCAATTTAACCAAGTGTACAACTCAGTAGTATTAAGTTCATTCACATAATTTAATGAGTGTTTGCCTAGCATGTATGTCTGTGTACCACAAGGGTATGTGAGGAACAAGGGCATGTGTACTATATGCATGAAGTACCCAAAGAGGCCAGAAGTGGCAACAGACAATTGGAACTGGAGTTTAAGATCTCCTGTGTCACCCAGTAGGTTTTGGAATTCAACCAAGTCCTCTACAAAAGAGCAGCCAGCATCTCTAACTGCTGAATCATCTCTCCAGCCCTAGAATTTTCTTTCCTTTTGTCTGTCTTTCTTTCTTTCTTTCTTTCTTTCTTTCTTTCTTTCTTTCTTTCTTTCTTTCTTTCTTCCTTTCTTTCTTTCTTTCTTTCTTTTTCTTTTCCTTTTTTTTTTTTTTTTTTTTTTTTTAAAAATTTTGGCACCATCGTTTCTACAACTTTTCCAAATCCTTATAAATGGAAACTCTATCATTACATGTATCTTCTCATTGGCACCTGTCCTAGGCTAGGCTAGCAACAAATATTATTGCTCCTATTCAAGTTTTTCATTTTTTATTTTCCTTTTAATCAAAGAAAAGTTCCACTGTGGACCAATAAGATAGCTTCTTTTTGTCTAAGCCTTGTTCACCTGTGGTGGAGTTTATTGTAGAGAAAAGTAACAGAAATTGGTTGGATAAATTTTAGCTGCCTCTCTTCTTTGCTCCTGCAATTCACTCTTTACTCTCCATCCTGACTTGATCCTCCCATTTCAGCAACCATCCCTCCACACTCTTCCTTACCTATCTACTTCCCTTTGAAGATTATTTTTATTTTATATTTTGGGACAATATTTAAAAATTCTGAAATTTCAAATGATTCATGAGTACCAAGTCACCCTCTTCTGTGCAAATGCCCAAGACAATGAAAATCTGATAGTTATAGCTCTTCTTCTGGATATGAAGGGAAATAACGAACAAACAGAAATAACAATGATGAAGAAATGTAATATTCACCGTGAAATTTTCAGACTTACTACCGTCCATACAAGTATTAACAGAAAGAGGTTAAAACAAGCTTATAGTATAAACATTTAAAATTGAATCAAGGCCAATGTACATGCTTAGTTAAGCAGAATGAAAAACAAAAAAAAAATGTTTTATCAACATTATTTTATAAGTTCAAAAAACAAAGAAATGCAAGCTACATATAAAATAGAACTAATTTTAAGTGCAAAAGATAAAAACTGTAAGCCACAAATTAGCACATAAGAACTGGTATTCATTTGTTCTAGCCAAACTGGAAACTCTACAGGATATTTGTTTGTTTGTTTGTTTGTTTCCAGTTTACATTTCTGTGTCACCTATCATTTTTTCATATACTCTTTTGAGGTATCTTTCGCATCTTTTGTGAATCTGTAGAGCTCCTCATCTCTCTTTTTTTTGTAATGGAGTGTGTTTCTTGTTTTAATTCTCTACTTGACTAGCTCCCAGCAAGCTATATAGCTAAATGAAAATGCTCTAACAAATGTAGGCTACATTCTGTGAAGGATATATTTTGAAGACTCATAGGAGAAAAATGAAGGGTAAAATATGCTTATTTACATTTTATTCTTAGGTGATAAATACCCATCATCTGGCTTCTAACTTACCAAACACCTACTTCCCAAACAATACCACTCATAAGGAAACCATGGTTTATGTTTTAGGAGGCAGATATTGGGAAAGGAGTAGAAATATTTAAAAAGTAGTGATCAGACCTAGTCCTCTCCAGACATATAAAGCAGATGTGCATCTCGGTTTTCATTTGGGTCCCAAGCCACTCGATTGTGGGCTATCTAAAAACTGTTGCCTGCACTTAGGATGCTGTCTTCTACTAGCTGGACTGCCTTGTCTGCCTCAGTGGGAGAGGAGGCTCCTAGCCTCACAGAGATTTGAAGAGCTAGGGTAGGGGCTATACATAAATGTTATATACCTACTCAGAAGTGAAGGACAGGGGGGCTGAGAGAGGATTGTGTGAGGAGATGACCAATAGTGGGGGAGTGCACAGGATGTAAAGTCAATAAGTACAAATATAAAATTACATTTAAAAATATTATGTTCATGTGATAGGATGATAACTGTCTTTTTTGTTTGTTCGTTTGCTATATACAGAAACCATGTGTATAGAATGACTCCTGGTACTATGATGAAAATTAGAAATGTAAATAGATTGATACATATATATATATATATAATTTTGTGTTAAAAATTGCTTCGAACTGTTATTTAAAATATACTCACATTTGAAACTTCTAAAGGAAAAATACCTATGAACTAACAATCTATTTTCAACATGTCTTTCTTAGTTTGCTTTCCATTCTTGTGATTTACACCATGATCAAAACCAACTTGGAGTATGTATAAATCAAAGTTCTCTAGAAACACAGAACTGATAGAATAAACATACAATATACATACATACATATATGCACACATACATATGTATGTGCATACATATACACAAAAATATTAGAATGCCTTACATATTGTGGTATGACTATTTCAACAAAGACTGTCTCTCAATGGAAGATCCAGGAATCAAACAGTTGTTCATATTAATGTTTTCAGATGTAGTTTCTGATGCCAGTGAAGTTATGAACTTACCAATGAAAGTAAAAATAAGAGTTAAAGAGCAAATGCTTTATTCCTTCATGTCTTTTATTTTAGTTGTCAACATAAATCAGCCAGATTTAGGGTGAGTCTTCTAACCTCAAAGGACCTGTATTCAGAGTGGATCTTCCAACCTCATGTGGCTCAACCAAGAATGCCTCCAGAGGTGTGCCCAAATACTTTGGCTTTAGTTAATTTCGGACATGAACAAGTTGACAGAAAAAGAATGACCATCACACATTTTTTTAAAAGAGCTTTTTTTTTTCCTTAGAGAAAAAATATAATATTCCATCATGATGTAAAATCATGGCAGTAATACAAGAATGGAGGCAGGAAGTGAGGGAGAGACCACAGATGAATGTTTCTTATTAATTTTCTCCCCATGGCATGTTATCCTGCTTTCTTATCTACCTAGATACATGTCTGGGAATAGTATCGATCCCAGTGTGCTGGGGCCTCCATTTAATCATTAAATTAGAAAAATGGCATCACACATATGTCTAAAGGTAATTTCAAGGAGGTATTTCTTCAATACTACATTTTTCCAAATGATTCTAGCTGTATCAAATTAATAAAAAGTTGGCCAACATAGTCGATACCCTCTCAAGTTTAACACACAAATACTTTATAATTAAATTATAATCTTTACTTTTTGTTTATCTCAAAAATGTCACATCACTAGGAGTATCTAAGTATAAAACAAAATGTAATTTTAAAATCATCACTCTTTCAAATTTCAAATACTTTAAATATGCAGACCTTTAAAATATCTAAAGTCTCAGAAAATTCAAAGTCACTCAGCACTGGCTCTTATAAATCCAAAAACAACATCAATACTTCTTATCATAACATTGAGAAAACAGAGCAGAGTTATTGTCACTTAAATGGAAAACCAAAATTCCTTTGTTCAGTGTCTGGTATCTGGGACTTCACAATATCTGGACTCAAATTATAAACACATATAACTTGCCTCATATGCTCAAGCTGATTTACACTGCCCCATCTTCTGTTCTCTGTGGTCATCCCTCTGCCCTGGTATATCCAATATGTTGGAGTCCCCACCGTATTTTCCATATTAAAGTATTTGTTTGATAAGTTTAGGTGACTAGTTTTGAGTTATAATTTATAAATGTATTAAAAAGATATATTTTATTCTTTGTATAGCCTATAATTAAAAATGTATTTCTAAGAACTGTAAAAATGTATAGTGAAAAAAGGGTGAAATTATGAAAATACATTTTTAATAAATAGGAAGGCAAAAACTGTGGTCTCTGAAAGATTTTTGAATCAGAAAATTAAGCATTACTAGGAATGATTGCATATTGCCTTTTTACAAAATGAGCAATAGGAAGAAGACAAATTGACGAATGTGAAAGTTTAATTTTAAAATATTTCCATCCAGGGATTTCTATTTTTAATATTTTCTTCACTAGAAAGAATTTTAACCATTAAATTAAAAATAATATTCCTATTAACCAAATTAAGTTAAAAATAATGATACAGCAGGCCACTGACATTTTAGTAAACGTAATTATACAAATAATTGAAAATTATATGTTTGAACTCTGACACTCTTACTGATGCTGTAGTGTGCTTGCAGACAAGAGCCTTGCATGGCTTCCCTCTGAGAGGCTCACCAAGCAGAAGAAAGAGTCATATGCAGATACTAGCACCCAATCAATGAACAGAAGCTGAAGACCCCTGTGGTTGAATTAGGGAAAAACTGGAAGAAGCTGAGGAAGAGGGCCACCCCCTGGAAAGACCAGCAGCCTCAACTAACCTGGTTCTTTGAGATAACTCAGACTCCAGAGGCACAAACCAGGCAGCATCCACCAGTGTTATGAAGGCTCTGACACTTATTCAGCAGAGAACTGCCTGGTCTGGCCTCCAAGGAAATGCACCTAACCCTTGAGAAACTTGGGCACCCAGGAAGTAGGGAGGTCTGCTTGGTTGGAGTTGGAGGGATGGAGTCTTCTTGGAGACGGAGGAGATGAATAACAACTGGACTGTAAATAATATTAAACAATTAAAAAATAAACGGGAAAAAATGATTAACAACAATAGGTATATGTTGCCTCTAATGCAGCAGTCCATAAATCTAATCAGTGAATTTTTGGTTCATCCCATAACATTTATGCTACTATAACATGCATATGAATATTTTGTCACACCAGTCTTAGTGTATGTTTCAATTCATGGCAAGACTTCTAGTGACACTTTTCCCCTAATAAGACCACCTAGAACCTTCATAAAAAGTATCTTATTGCAAAATTCTAGTAGCATTCTACAGCAATGGCAATAGTAGCATTCTACAGCAATGGCAATACTATCTTGGACATCCAATACAACAAATCCAATACAACAAGTCAAAAAAGTGATTTCATAGCTGGGACTTGGATTTATTGTTTGGTATCTCTTTTCTTCCAACTGAACATTTTGTCCTGTATGGGGTAAATCTATCTAAACACATAGGTGTTTATTTTATAATAGAGTAGGCTCTGTAGTCACTTTAGCAATCATGTTTATTGTCATGTGTCTTTTCTACAAACCTCTAATGCCCTACTCCCCTATCTTTCTCCCATACCTGGATATCACTCCCCATTTTTCCCATTTACCCTTCATTTCACCTGTGCTCTACTCTAACTCTTCCCTGAAGATCATTCTTTTTTTTTTAAACATTTTTAATTTATTATTATTTTCTTTATTTACATTTCAAATGCTATCCCGAAAGTTCCCTATACCCTGCCCTCCTCCTGCTGCCCTACCCCCCCCCCCCACTCCGACTACTTGGCCCTGGCCTTCCCCTGTGCTGGGTCATATAAAGTTTGCAAGACCAAGGGGCCTCTCTTCCCAATGATGGCCGATTAGGCCATCCTGAAGATCATTCTTTTCCCTTCACATTAATCGTCTCTTTCTAGTTTTCTACAGATTCTACAGATACTCCTGTTGAACATATGAATCTAAAATAAGTCATCATAACCACATTTGACTAAGAATGAGGGATGTTAATCTTTCTGATCCTAGGTAATCATGCCACACATGTTTTCCTGTTCTATTCATTTATCTCCAAATTCTGTATACATTTTAACTTTACTTATTAAAATTCCAACATATATAACTACCACAGTTTAATTATTCATTTATCAATTTTAGAGGACATAAATCATTTTCATGTCTTTGCTGCTGAGAACAGAGTAACTATACAGATAGGTGAGCATGTGTCTCTATAGATGGAAACTGAGTTCTTTGAATAAACACTCAGTAGAGGTATAGCTGAGTAATATAATAGATATATGTCCAGTTTTGTTAGGCACCATCATTCTAATTTCTATACTGGCTTCACCAAAGAACACATAGCTTAGAGAGTTCACAGGCTCCAGTCAAGTTTACTTTTTCAAAGTACAGAAAATAATTCACTGTGGAGTGTTCAGTCACTGTGGAGTGTTCAGCCATGTGAGTATGTCTATGTCACTCTTACCATAAGGGTCGTGTATCATTACAGTAAACATCTATAATCTTTCAGGCACTTGTTCATAGCTCTTTAAATAACATAGTTATTAAAGTAATATTTAAGTTTAAAATAATAGATCAGACACTATATAATGTTTATAAATATAATCATTTATAATTAAAAATGATGATTTCAGCAATTGTATAATGAGCAAGCACTGTGTTTTAAAAGAACCATCTTCAGGGAGGAACGATAAGTTTTTTATACAAATTTTACAAACACTTCTTAGTCCTGGGAAAGCATTGTGGGATCGTGAAAGGTAGCCTCATTCCCAGGTGACCCAAGGCACGCAACCCCGGAGACCTTAAAGGGATGTTTAGGTGTTTCACCTATTCTGGAACACCAGTCCCCTGTCACTAGCCACAGCCCTCCATAAGTTTGTAGCCATCAGTCACATAAGGGCAATGCCTCAAACCTCTCCAAATGTAGAGGGCATGACGTATGGTCGTGTAGGCTCAAGACAGATCTCCATTTTAATGAGGTCCAAAAGGCCTGGAGTAAGTTTTCCCTCCCAGATACTCCGCCATGCAAAAGGTATTTAATATCAAGCCTACCCTCAGAAGTTAGGTATGGTTTTACTCATCGACTTTCCACAATGACAATAAAGGTCTTAAAACCATGAACTGTTTCTGTTCATCAGGATCCACCATGTGGAGCCATGGAGAAAGCTTCACCTATAGAACCGGTGACTAATCTCCTGTAGAAGGCCTGTCTGTGTTCCCAACCACAATCTCAACCTAGCCAAGTCCAAGTCTGCAGCCATCAAACTAAGGACTATTCAGGCTGGACCAACTGAAATGCTCCCCTCTCCGCCTCCCACCCTAGGCTAGATCCAGCCTGTGAGCCTCCACTCCATTCTCAGCTTTTCTGTGGCTCCCAGATGCGCCTGGGTGTCCAAGAACATGAGAAAAACATGGCCCTGACCTCTTTGCAGGCCTGGGGGCCCCAGAGCCAGATCTGTCTGTCTTGGAGCTTCCCTACAGATGCCTCCCCAAGAGGCTAAGCCCTGTAGCTGAATAGAAGAGGGACCCATAACCCTACAGAGCCTAAGTTGAGCATTTTCATTCCAGATGAATCTCTTTTGATATCCAGTATTTGGTGATAAAAATAGGTTATAGTAAGTTGCATCCTGTCACATTGTGATTGTATCTCTTCACTAAAATTCATTTTACCACAATCAAAACAGAGCTGGATGACAATTAAGCGTGCATCATAGTGGCTTCTCAAGCAACCGTGTATCAGTGACCTGAATGATGCAATGACCTTTGCAATAGTTGAGTAACTGGAAGAAGGTGACTTGAATGAAATTGCCCCCCACCCTCAGCCCCCAGAAGCTCAAAGGGACGGACATTATTTGAAAGGATTAAACCTAGAAGAAAGTGAATCACTGGGGGTGGACTTTGCGATTTCAAAAGCTCAATTCAGGCTCAGTGGCTCACTCTTTCTCTCACTTTCTGCTAACTCCTGGGATGTAGAAGTATCACCTACCTCTCCAGCACCACCACGTCTGCCTATGTGCTGCCATGCTTCCAGCTGTATAAAAATTGGACCAAACCTCTGAATGAAAAGAAACTGCAGTTAAGTGCTTTATTTGATAAGAGTTGCGGTGGTTCTGTTATCTCCTCACACAAATAGAACATTGACTAATACAATACCATACTGATTAGAATCTATGATGCCTGGTTTTCAATAATGTAGTGCTTATTTGATTTAAAATCTCATTGCATCAGGACCAACAAAATTAGGAAAACAAGTTACATCTTGGTGAATTTTACCACTACAGAGTGCCCTGACAAATGAACTTTTTTTTCTGTTTTCCTTGGTTTTTAAAACTCATATTAATTCAAATTAAGTCTTCTTGACAAATGAAAGTTTCAGACTGATCTTTGATTGACAAGCTACAGTTGTGGGGAAGTCAGTAATATCAAATATATACTAATACTAAATATTTATGTAATTCTAAGGAAGTCAGGTTTGATCTACCTGTGTAAAGACATCTACATCTGATATATGTGCTTTATACATATTTACTGAGACATTTTCATGAATTTCTTTAATATTTATAAATCTATAATAATACGATGATATGCAAATCATACTGAAAAGCATTATACGAAGACTGTTTGCTGGGATCAGAGCAGACATATTGTTGATTGCCGCTGCTGTTATCTGGTCGACAATGTGTACCATTTCCACAACAGGTTGTTCAGAAATAGAGGTGTTCACTCAGGTTGCAGTAGTGTAGTTGACAGGCTTAATGGCCTGGTGTGAGCAGCTTCTGTGGGACAGTGATTAATAAGGATTAACTAAATGATTCTCCCTGATGTATCCCTGTCTAACCATGCCTCCTGGATGACAATGAGTTTGGGCTTGGAGACTTAGACTCCATGGGTCCTGGGAAACATTCTTTGGCAGACTCTCTCTCAGGGGTCCTGGTGTCACTGAAGCTGGGATACTACTACTAAAGAGTGGTCCCAATAGGAATATAAATGAAGGAATACTACATATGGAAATACATATGACCACTCCACATTTCAAGTTGTAATTCTGAGATAACCTAATAAAAACAGTAGTATACTGCCCTAAAAAACTAATGTGTTAATCAGTGGAATTAAACAGACTCATATAATGAGCTATTGTTTAATAGAGAATGACAATATACAATGGAGAAAAAAATAATCTTCAACAAATGGTGATTTCCAAACTAGGTACCTACATGTAGGAGAAGGGAGTAAGATCCATATTGTTGGGCACTAAATAACTCCAATCTGACCAAGAACCTTAAGATTCTTAAAGATTTAGTACTCAGAATCTCAGAAGAAGAGATACACTAGAACTTCCCAGGAAAGGACTTTCAGAGCAAGGACAGATAGCAAAGACATTAAGACCAATAATGTATAAAGGAAATCTCATGAAACTAATTTTTTTTCTACAACGAATGATCTCATTATTCAAGTGACTAGGTAGCCAAAAAAAAAAAAAAAAAAGAAAAAAAAAAGAAACCTGTATCAGTAATTCTAAACTAACACACCCTAAGCACCAGGCACAAATGTACTACACATACCAACACAGAGGCAAATGTTCATAAATACAAAGTAAAATAAATACAGCTATAAAACAAAAAAGGACATCTCATACAATTGCTACACCTCTCTTAGGAACATTTCTTACATATGTTTTCACATTAATATTGTGTAAAATAGAAAGTTACCATAGAACGTTTGCTCAGAATGGAGACACATGTAATTATTATTCATCATTCTTGATGTCCTATTCTCCTTCATTAAAGGAACTCTGGTTTTACACCCATCTACATACTCCTCCAATGTATTTACTACTAAGTAAAATGATTTAGATTTTGCATTTGGGTATTTAATTTTTCTACTTACTGGTTATTTTTAGGAAAACAAATTGTTGTACTTACTTTCGTAATACATTTCTACCTATACATGGTAGTTTGTAAAATTTAATATATATAATTCATAACAAAACAACATTATAATTAACATACAAAATTTAATATTATTTGTTGTTAGATTAATAAAATGTGTTGTTACCTAATCTACTTGAATCTGTTGATTTCATATTATCAACAAATAATAAATATATCGGACTAATGGAAATCTGTGAAGAAGGCAGAAATAAACGGTATTGAATTGTTTACATTAATCAGAATATGTGGCAAAGGTTAAAAAAATACAAAAACAGATTTTTTGAGAATACACACCATAAAGAGATAAAAATATACCATGAAGAAAGTATCCCATGACAAGACGTAATTTGTACAAAAACACAATGTTCTTTAGTTTTCATGATCAAGATACCTGCCATTTGTTTTAGGAGATAGTGTTAACAAGACATCAAAAGAATAAATAAATAAATTGGAAAGAATAATCAAGGATTCATTATGACAATATAAGCTGTATTCCGGAAGTCTGGAAGAAATATAAAACTTGTAATTGGCTTGATATTAATCTTAAAATATGCATTATTTTCTACCAAGTTTCTTATTTTTTGAAGATTTTCCTTTAAGTTTTTAAAAATGTTTCTATTATTTACTTTTCCCTATTTCTTTCCCTGTAGATGTATTAAATCTGGAAGAAAAATGACTCACTTACACACTGTTTACTACAAAGTACTTTTCCTTAATACTGATTACAACATCAGTCAGCAGGATCTTCAGGAAAGCTTGAAAACACCTGTCCTTGAGGGAGGAGAGCATCTAGAACAGAACACTTGACTCCTGGAAGGCTGCTTTTCTAGCTACTGTCGATCTCACAAAACATCTGAGAGCGAGCTGTCGAAGAATAAGACGGTAAAATTAGGTTCCACTTGAACACGATTCCTACATAGAATTATAGATGGCCTAATGATACAAATCTAGGTCAGAGCTCGGACAATCTCAACTCTAACAGAGTCAAGAATTGTATGGTCAACTTGCAATTGAATTCTAGGGATAGCATACAAGACTGGTACAACTTTCCCTAAAATTCTTGTCAAAGTATAATCTACATCAATTTGACAAATGAAATGGAGCACTAAGAGGTCAAAAATAGGAAAGAAATATTTTGGAAATAATTAAACTCATTCACTTGGATAAATGATGACAGATGTTTTCTTCATTAATGATGCTATTGATATTTCAGATGATATTCAGGTTATCACACAGGCATTGTGCCTTCTGTTTTCCACCAATCCACATGATAGCCCTTCATGCTTTGATCTGCTGTTGCTGACATAACTTGATCTTGTAGAGTAACAACTAAGGTCCATTGCCTTCATCTTCTTTATCATCTGGTTTTTGAAATAGGACATTGAAAGTTATTTGACTCTCAGAAATCTTAGTATAGTTAATATTAGATCAGCTTTATTCAATTAAAACTACTATCACCTTTGTTTTGTTTTTAACTTGATGATCCTTGAATAAAGTCAAGATAACAAAGTATAATTCTTGAGTCAATTGTTAATTTTGCATAGATAATTGGGATTTTACCTTAAAATAACCAATAAGTGTATTTGAGAGATGACAAAATTTACTTTTGTTAATATCTTCTATATGTCTAAATATTATTAGAAGCCTAGATCAAGTTCAACTTTTGGATAAAACTATTCAAATAACCTTCAAAATTCTAACAACATATACCTTCGTTTGTTTTTAATGATTTCTTTAAAATACTTAGCTATTTTGTAAAACATATACTTAGAGATTTTAAATTTTAATGTGTTTATTCACTTTACAACTCAATATTAACCCTTCCTATCCTCCCAATATCCCCTCATGCTACTGGTCCGCTCATTCTACATCCCCTTTTCTTTAGAAAAGGAGAAGCCCTGCCATGGGTATCTCCCCAGACAATAACATCCTTCCACCTTCAACCCAAACCATCACATTTCAAGTCTCTGTAGAACTCACAGATCCTCTGTTACGAGAACAAGGCAGTCCATATAGAGGCAGCTCAGGAACCAATAGATTCAGGGTCAGACTCTCCTTCACAGGACCCACATGAAAACCAAGTGGCTCTTCTGATAGTGGGGGTGGGAGGGGCGTGCGCGTGCATGTGCATGCGCGCAGGGGTCCTAAGTCCAACCCATGCTTACCCTTTGGAAGGGAATTCAGTCTCCTGGGTCACCCAAAGGTACAGGTTAGTTGACTCTTTAAAAGCATTACAGATCAGTATTACAATTGACATTGTTGGGCTTCCTGTGGAGTCCTCAATCCTACTCCGAACACTTCCACAAAACTTTGTGAGCTCCATCTAATACTTGTTCATGAGCCTCTACATCTCTTACCCTTGGCTGCTGAGTGGACCTGCTCAGAGGAAACTTATGCTAGGTTCCTGTCTGCATACATAACAGAGTATAATTAATAGGGTCAGCGATTGGTTCTTGCTCATAGGATGGGTCTCAATTTGGGGCATCATTGGTTTGCCATTCTCTCAGACTCTGCTCTATCTTTGTCTCTGCAAATCTCGTAGAGAAGCCATACTTTGGGTTGGATTTTTTTTATTTATTATTATTATTATTATTATTATTATTATTATTATTATTATTATTATTATTATTTGTAGATGCACTGCTATTCTTATCCTTCCACTGGAAGTCCTGAGTGCTACAGGAACTGGCCACTCCAGGATCCATATCCCCCACTACTAGGAGTCTCAGCTACAGTTGTCCCCATAGATTCTTTGGGGCCTCTCCACATCCCAGGTCTCTGGCACATGCTAGAGATTGACACCCCTACCACCACAAATCTCCCTTCTTTCCCCTCTTCTCTTGCTACATATGATCTTCACCCCAACCTCACTCCCCTCACCCATATCTTCTTCTATCCTGTTCCCTCCTTCTATCAACCTCCCATATCTGTTTTGTTTACCCTTCTGTGAAAAATTCATCTATCCTCCCTTGGGCCTCCTTGTTATTTTGCTTCTTTGGTTCTGTTGAATATAGAGTGGTAATCCTGTGTTTTGTAGCTAATATCCACTTAGAAGTGAGTACATATCATTTGTGTGCTTTGGGATCCCAGTTATTTCATTCAGGATGATAATTTCTAGTTCCATCCATTTGCTGGAATCCATGATGTACTTGTTTTTAATGGCTGTGTAGAGTAAGATTTTGTAGGTATACCATATTTTCTAAATCTACTCTTCAGTTTAAATATATCTAGGTTGTTTCCAGTTTCTGGCTATTATGAATGAAGCTGATATAGATGAACATGAGCAAGTGTCTTTGTAGGACAATGGAGTATCATTTGGGTATCTGTGGGGTAGCAGTATAGCTGAGTCTGTTTTTGTGTCAGTCATATTTTATATTTTATTAATTCATTTGTGTTCCTTCATATTACTTATAATTTTTTTAACATTTTTAAAATTCCAGTCATCATCCCCCTCCCAGTCAGCCCTTTAGCTGTTCCTCATTCCATACCCCTGTCTACAAGAGAATGTCCCCACTCCCCACCCTCACCACACTGGACCTCCCCACTTCCTGGGGCCTCATGTCTCTTGAGGCACATCTTCTCTCACTGAGGCCAGAACAGGCATTCCTCTGCTGTATATTTGTGTCAGGGGCCTCATATCAGCTAGTGTATGCTACCTGGTTGGTGGCTTGGTGTCTGAGGGATATCAGGGATCCAGGGTAGTTGAGATTGCTGGTCTTTCTATAGGGTCACCCTCCTCCAGGGTGTCTTCAAGCTTTTCCCTAATTCAACCACAGGGATGGCAGGCTTCTGACCATTGGTTGGGTATAAGTATCTGCACATATTTTTTTTTCTTTTTCAGCTAGGAGTGAGAGGTCACAGGGAGGGAAAAGGGGAACATGTAGGCATTTTGGGCATGGAGAGGAGGAACAAGACTGAAGCCCTGAGGACCAGCAGAATGAATGGAAACAGGCAACCTCAAGAGGTAGGAGGTGGGAGTCTCTAGAATGTATCAGAAACCTGGGAGATGAAAGCCTCCCAGGACTCAAAGGGAGGGACCTTAGATGAAATGCACAAATGTGGAGAGAGGGAACTTTTAGAGTCCACCTCCAGCAGAAAGACAGGGCATCAAGTGGAGGGATGAAGTTCCTCGCCCACAGTCAAAAACTCTGACATAGAATTGTTCCTGTCTAAAAGAACTGCAGGGACAAAGAAAGAGTAGAGATGGAGGAAAGGAAGTCCAGAGACAGGCCCAAATTGGGATCCAGTTCAAGGGGAGGCTCCAAGGACTAAAACTACTACTGATGCTATGGTATGCTTACAAGCAAGAGCCTAGCATGCCTGCCCTCTGAGAGGCCCAACTAGCAGCTGAAGGAGTCATATAGCTGGGTCTTGAATTGTACCTAATCCCAATCTTCTGAGAAATCACCAAATGCATTTCCAGAGTGGTTGTACCCATATTTGCCCTCCTACCAACAGTGGAGAAGTGTTGTTAATCTTGCTCCACAACCTGGCCAGCATGTGCTATCCTTTGAGGTTTTTTGTTTTGTTTTGTTTTGTTTTGTTTGTTTTGTTTTTTTTTAAATTTGTTTGGATTGTTGATGTCTGGTGACTAACTTTTTTTGAGTTCTTTACATGTTTTGGATAATAGTCTTCTGTCAGAAGAAGATGTTCTTTGACCTACATAGGCTTTTTTTTTTTTTTTTAAATTATTAACCTTAATGTCTGAGCCATTGGTGTTCTGTTCAGAAGTTGTTCAAAGCTATTTCTCCTTTCTGTTCTACTAGATTTAGAGTATCTGGTTTACATTGAGGTCTATGATCCATTTCCATTATTGAGGTCATTCAGTTTGTTTATATGGTGGAATATATTCATGGATTATCCTGCATCCCTGGAATAAAGCCTACTTAATCATGGTGGACATCATCTTTGATGTGTTCTTGGATTTGGTTTGATAGTATGGATTTTTGAATACTTTTGCGTCAATGTTCATAAGGAAAATTGGTTTGAAATATTATTTCTTTGTTGAGTGTTTATGTAGTTTGGTTATCAGAGTGACTGTGGCAACAAAGCAGTCTTCCTTTGGTTTCTATTTTATGGAATGGTTTGGGGAATATTGGCATTATCTCTTCTTTGAATGTCTGGGAGAGATCTGCACTAACGACATCTGGCCAATGACATTTTTTCATTGGAGACATTTGATGACTTCTAATTCTTTAGTGGTTATGGGTCTAGTCAGAGTTTACATGCTACTGATTTAGCTTTGGCGATTGGTATCTGTATAAAAAATCATCCATTTCATTTAGATTTTTCAATTTTATGGAGTATAGGCTTTTGAAGTTGTACCTAAGGATTCCTTTAATTTCCTAAGTGTCAGTTATGTTTCTCTTTTCTTTTCTGAGTTTGTTAATTTAGGTAAAGTCTCTCTACCTTTTTGTTAGTTTGGCTAAGTGTTTGTACATCTTTTTGATTTCTCGAAAATTCAGTCCTTCATTTTGTTGATTCTTTCTTATTGTTCTTTCTTTCTAATTGATTGATTTCTTCCTTAAGTTTGATTATTTCATTCCCATCTACTCCTCCGGGGTATGTTGGGTTTTTTTCTTTCTTCTTTTCTTTCTCCCTTCCCTCCTTCCTTCCTTCCTTCCTTCCTTCCTTCCTTCCTTCCTTCCTTCCTTCCTTCCTTCCTTCTTTTGTCTTTTCCTTCCTTCCTTCTTTCCTTCCTTCTTTCTTTCTGTTTTTTTCCTAGAGTACTCAGATGTACATTTAATTTGTTATTATCAGAATTCTCCAATTTATTTATGAAGACTCATAGTATTATGAACTTTCCTCTTAGTATTTCTTTCAAGGTGTCTTGTAGGTTTGAATATGTTGTACCCTCATTTCTTTTAATTCTAGAATGTCTTTAATTTCTATCACTATTTCTTCAATGACCCAGTATCACTGAATAGATAGTTCTTCAGTTTCCATTAATATGCAGGCTTTCTGTTGTTTCTGTTGTTTAATCCAGTGATCTGAAAATGTGCATGGGGTTATTTCGATCTTCTTGTGTCTGTTGTGGCATGAAGAGTGACCAATTATATTGTCAGTTTTAGAGAAGGTTCTGTGAGGTACTGAGAAGGTATATTCTTTTGTGTTTCAGTGAAACAATCTGTAGATATGTGTTAGGACCATTTGCATCGTACCCTCTGATAGTTTTGTCATGGCCTTTTTAGATTTTGCATTTTCTTTGACTGATATATACATTTCTTCTATCCTCTCTTCTCCTGTATGTGGTTAGTTTTGTTTACATCTATAGTTACTGACTACAGATTTTTCATCTCCAGGATTCCATCCATCTGTGTTTTCTTTATTGTGTCTATTTCTATTTTCAGTTATTAGACAACTTTATTCATATTTTCACCTGTTTATTATATTTAACTGTATGTATTTATATTTATTTGCTTCTTCTTTAATTCCTCTACTTATTTGAATGTATTCTTTCACATTTCCTTTATTTATTTATGTCCTCTTTAAATGCCCTATCATCTTCATAAGACTGGATTTAAGATCCTCTTCTTGTGCTTCACTCTCATTAGGATATCCATGATTTTTATCACAGGATAACTGGGCTCTCATAGTGTCATATTGCTCGATGCTTTGAGGATTGTGTTCTTAATCTGTCATTTAGGCATCTGGTTTACCTTGGTGTTGGCTGAATGATCTTGATGGCAGTTGGACTTCTAAAAAAGTTGGGGGAACTCTGGGTCAGATAATGGATGTCTCTTAATTATGTTGGCTGTCCCAGGCAGACTACCTGGGGTGACAGGAAGTTCCTACTAGGATGAGAGCAGAACCTGACAATGGAGGACAGGGAACCTGACTCTGTTGGCTGTGCCTCAGGCAAACCCCACTGTGAAGACTGTGCCATGGGTGGATACTACTCTGTATGCTGTGTCCCAGTAGGACCTAACTGTGGTGGTGGGCAGATCCACCTGTTATGGGAGTGGTGGTGCAGTGTTCCAAGCTGGTTAGGTTGCAAGCCCAAAGGTTTTAATGGGAGTCAGGACATTTTCTCTGCTGCAAGACTCCTCTACACTGAGGAACAAGTCCTGAGCTAGACAATGACTCGTAGGGTACAGTGGCACACTCAGATCTACCATATATTTAGAGATTTAAGGAATGTCTTAGTCAGGGTTTCTATTCCTGCACAAACATCATGACCAAGAAGCAAGTTGGGGAGGAAAGGGTTTATTCGGCTTACATTTCCATACTGCTGTTGATCACCAAAGGATGCAGGACTGGAACTCAAGCAGGTCAGAAAGCAGGAGCTGATGCAGAGGCCATGGAGGGATGTTCTTTACTGGCTTGCCTCCCCTGGCTTGCTCAGCCTGCTTTCTTATAGAACCCAAGACTACAGCCCAGAGATGGTCCCACCCACAAGGGGCCTCTCCCCCTTGATCACTAATTGAGGAAATGCCCCACAGCTGGATCTCATGGGGGCATTTCCCCAACTAAAGCTCCTTTCTCTGTGATAACTCCAGCTGTGTCAAGTTGACACAAAGATAGCCAGTACAAGGAACAATAATTAAGAGTTTTGCTAGCCGGGCAGTGGTTGTACACACCTTTAATCCAAAGTGAGTTCCAGGACAGCCAGAGCTACACAGAGAAACCCTGTATCGAGAAAAAAAAAACAAAAACAACAAAAAAAAGAGTTTTGCTTTTCTAGTATACTTCCACTCTTTATTTTGCCTCTCATTAATGAATGGTTTCTAAATAAGTTTGTGGTCTTTGAATATTTAATATATGATGTATTAGTCAGGATTTTACCTTATTGTATAGTTAAATTAATCCATATTTTAAAAATCATCTTCAATTTAAAGCTATACTAGGTTTATTTATTGTGTTTTCAAAGGACATTAAACAATGAAAATCATAAGTTTAAATGGCAACCACAGGAGAGGGAACATAGTGAGAGCTGTAAAGAGAAAATTATAGCCAGTCATTTCTAAATCACAATCTTCAGCTTCAATATTATTTTGAGAATTATTTATGGCTATCCATAGCTTATCAGTTATAGGGTGAAACAGATATTACAGATTCTTTAAATTCAGGTTTATCTCTTTTCCACATATGCTTTTTTGGAGCAGAGCATTTAAAATACTAATTCAGAGCTAAAAAGTAAGTGGGCAGAATTATTATGGATGCTTTTATCCTAAATTGCTATACTTTACATTCACTTTTAAATAAATTTTATTACCAAATAGCATTTGACTCTTTTATTCCTGTACATATGTTAAACTGTAAGATTCATATGTTTCATCTAGTTTTGAAAATGACCTGTACTGTGCAAAGTTCCTTCTCAGAGTCTGAATCAAATTTCTGCTTTGACAACTACTAAATTGTTAAATGATTCCTCTTTATTTTCCATCAGTTTGACGCCTCAATCTCCCTTCTGATCGTATCACTAAAGTTGATTCTTTCACTTTTCAGATTAAAAAAATATTACCTTCCATGACACAATTGTGTGAAAAATTTAAAAATTACAAATTTTTGAATGTACTAATTTAAATGTATAGTCACAGCAATTAAATCTGAACCTTAGATTGTCACAAGTAAACCAAAGTGGAGCAGTACCTTGTATTTATATAATATAGTTAATGTATTTATATAATATAGTTAATGTATTTATATAATATAGTTAATGGTGAGGTAAGGTTATTATCTCAGTCATAGTCTTCTTCACCTTTTAGGATAACAAATTCATTTCTCTCAATTTTTTCCTTCCTTAGAATCTGAAGCTGTGCTTTCTGTATTGGGGAATGTGTATGGGGATTCTGGGTGTTCTTAATCTATGCAAGCTTGGGGAAGGTAAGCCTGATAATGTCAATCTAGTGTTTATATAGTAACTATTAATCTTTCATCACTCAAGCTTATAGGTAACCTAGTTTCTACCAACGACCCCTCAATAACAAACAATATATATTATTTTTGTTGAATTAGTCTCATTTTGAACTCTAGACCTTTTAGAAACACACAAAAGCCTTTCTTCCCATGCTAACGCTCATTACTCTTTTGCAGACATAGCAATGTAATAACCCATCATTCCTTATGGTCCCATTAGTTTACTCCAGTCCAAGGATCTGTCTGAATTTAATAATTACTAACAGGTAGCAAACTCAATATGTGTTTGCAAATATGAAGATCATTTGCTTGTTTGGTATTTTTTTTTTTTTTTTGCTTCCCCCTCCCCAGGAAGTTAATTCTACTTTGTAGACAACTCCATGTCTCTCTGCCTTCTTTGTGGAAGTTCCTAGAAGATTTTTGGCTCTCTGCCCTTATTAGAGAGCTCATAAGCAATTTCAAGTTTCTACTGTTTGATTCCTGAACAAGTGTTTTCTCAAATAAATTGTTACAAATTTTGTTGCACTTCACTTTATGTCTTTTTAAAATCAATTCTTGCATAACGTCATTTTAGGTATTCAAGCATTGACCCTTATATTCTCTGACAACTCATCTTCTGTACTTCAAATTAAGATTTGTATATTTTACTAACCGAAATTCCATTTAAAAATTATTCTACTGTACTAGTCAGGGTTTCTATTCCTGCACAAACATCATAACTAAGAAGCAAGTTGGGGAAGAAAGGGTTTATTCAGCTTACACTTCCATACTGCTGTTTATCACCAAGAAAGTCAGGACTGGAACTCAAGCAGGTCAGAAAACAGGAGCTGAAGCAGAGCCATGGAGGGATGTTCCTTACTAGCTTGATTCCCCTGGCTTGTTCAGCTTGCTTTCTTACAGAACCCAAGACTACCAGGTCAGGAATGGCACCACCCACTACGTGCCTTCCCACCCTTTTCTCACTAATTGAGAAAATGTCTTACAGCTGGTCTCTTCTTAATCACCGCTAATTTCTTAGCTCCAGCTAACCAACATCAGTAGTCCCAGTAATGCAAAGGTTTTGCTTTAGTAGTTCTGGTATCTTGTTCATCACAGCTGATTCTTCAGCCCCAGCTAACCAGAACCGCAGAATCTTCCCAATCAAAATAGCAATGGCCCTGAAAAGAGTCTTTAATCTTCTCACTTAAATTTCACAAATCAGGCCTCTATATTCTGCACTGTTTTCAACATTATCTATCAAGTTCCTATACAACATCCCACAGAGCTCTTAACACCAATCTTTTAGCCCAAAATTCCTAAGTCCTTCGGCAGTCCTCCCCAAAATATGGTCAGGTTGAAACAGGAATATCCCTCAGTGCTGGTACCAATTTCCCTCTTAAAGGAAGGAAGTATTTTAGTGGAGCCCACAGTTAAGAGACTTTTAATTGCATAAAGACTTTGAATTTTAAAATATATTGGATATTTTAAAGGGATTGAACTTTTAATATGTAAAGTCTGTGGGACTTTTAAAGTTATTGAGATCTCGATTTTTTGTTTGTTTGTTTGTTTGTTTGTTTTCCAGGAATAGCTACTACATCTACCTTTTATTTTCCATCTATTTTTATACAGTGGGTGTTCACATGTATTAATTATCTAGAATATCTCATTCAATAGTCCAGTAATTGTGTCTTGAAGGTTCACTTGACTGTTTCAAAGAATGCCTTATTGTAACTAATAGCAATCAGTTGAAGTAATAAGATTTGTATTTGTACTTTGTTTTGTTGTCCAATCATTTCTTCATATATGATCTAAAAAATAACTAAGAAAGACTTCCTGGTACTCAATTTTTAAAATTTTATTATTTTACTTTTATAGTGGCATAGGAGGTCAGAATCAGGGATCTTTGCCCATGATAGACAGTAGTTCCACCCAGAACTACATCTCTACTCTCTAAAATATAGTATAAAATATTTGTTCAACATTTTACTTATAGTAAGCAATAAACAACATTCTCTGACAAACTCCTGTGTAGTTAAAAATATATGGAGAAGGACCTATTTTAAAATGCAGATACATAGGGATAGCCAAAACAAATAAGAATAATTAGCAACATTCTCACACCAGACAGCACCACCCCCTAAAAAAATTAAGCACACAAATATTTGAACCAACAGTGGCCTGAAACAGCAATGGCAGTCAAAATTAGCCACTTTCTTAAATCATTAATTTCAGGTCCCCAAACTGACATCATGGCAGAATTTGCATTTATATTTCCACATAAAGATACAAAGTTATATAAAAAATATTTTAATATATGATCCAAGTTTGTGAACAAACTTTGTGAACACACTTAAGTATGGGTAATGTGTAAATATTTAAAGATAATACAAGAACTGTAAGTAATTGCATAAAGAAATGAAATATACAAGAAATAACCAAATTTAACTCCAGAAGAATTGTGCAAAGCTGCAAAGGACACTTTGTAAAGCTGGGAGAGCAGGAGATATCACACAAATGAATGGTGCAGGGGTGGTTAGCTCAGAAGTACAAAACAAAGTAATCTGTACTGAAGCATAGGATGAAAATAAGTAAAAACAAACAAATAAACTGCATCAGAACACAAAACAAATACAAAATAAAATTACTGTAAAATCTTTAGTCTGAGCTCAAGTCAGTGAGTCAGTATAAGTACTCACGTAGAATATTTTTAAAAATCAATTAAATATATGGCATTAAATTATAATTTATCTATAATTATATTTTCATATTATAAAAATATAATTTAACTAAATGTGGTGTTTTGAATGTGACCTACACAGGCTCTGGTATTTGAGCACTTTGTATGCATAGTTCTATTTTTTTACCTCACCTCTTGCAATATTCAGATACCTCTGTTATAATGGCTTGGACAGGACTAGGTGAAATCCTGATCAGGGAAGGGTGTGATCAGAGGTCAGCTTCTTCCTCCAAAGCGTCAAACTTCACTTCATGCTAAGCTGGAAAGGATGAAGCTGAGTCCAGAAGAATGGGGTATACAGAACTCCCATAAGGCCAGGAATGCTGGAACAGTGTTACATCCCTTAGCAAGAGAGTAAAGAGATTCAGGTAGCCAGTGTATGTGGGGACTAAAAAGGGGGCCCAGGGGAAGAGGGGGAAGGGGGAAGACCCACAACCCTCCAGAGTTCTGCCTATGCTCTGGACAGGTGGACATGGGAGGACTGCCACACACTTTCCACTCAGCCCCAGTTGGGCATCCAAGCCTCTGACCCACTCTTCATAGGGTGGCGAAGGGGCAGCCCAACCTGTGATTCCCAGGGCTACTCTCCTAAAGCCCAGGTTTATAAGAGAGAGGGATGAGGGAAGAGAGGTTCCCACACTGGTGAGAGTGAGTGCACCGGTTCTTGACTAGAGCATAGGAAGGCCTTCTAATTGAAGATTAGAAACAGCTAATTAGCAGAAAGCCTATCCCATCCTCCAAATGCAGTGTGCCTTGATGAACAGAGACATTCTATGATTTTAGAGCTTTATTATAGAAAGACAGGTTGGAAGATGAAAGAGAGAAGGTAGAAGAGAGAGAGAGAGAGAGAGAGAGAGAGAGAGAGAGAGAGAGAAGCTAGAGAGAAAGAGAGAAGCTAGAGAGAAAGAGAGTAAGAGGGAGAGAGGAGGAGAAAGGAGAGAAGACAAAGAGAAGAGAGATGAGTGAAGAGAGGAGAGAAGACAAAGAGAGAAGTGAGAGAGTGAGAGTAAGAGAGAGGTCAGGAGGAGCCTAACATTCCTTTTTTATGGTCTTTACTGTTGCTAGGTAACTGGGGAGGAGTTTTACCTGAAGGTCAGAAGCTTGGGACATTGTCTATGTGCCTTCTAGGCTGTTGGGATGGAAACTTAGGCAGGAGCCAGAGTTCCAGGAGCATGAGGGAATTCCTACCATGTCATGTAGGTGAATTATCACCCTTCCGGAGTTCAGACCTCAGCTCAATTGGGCACTAGCCTGTCTGTGCATAGGCCAATGCCCCACAAGTGTATGGTCAGGTGAACAGGTCAGTGCTCAGATGTGATCCTCTGAGAGAGAATGGAGCCTGGGCATGCAGATCCAAAAGGTACAACCATGAGTAATTCAGGGCGAGAGAGAGTCTTTTCCCCAGTGGTACAGCTCAATAAAAGCAATCTCAAAACTATTGCTTTTTATTCCATAATCACAGGGTCTATATGAATGTTGGGGAATAAGACAGAATTTTGGGTGTGAATGCAATCGATTGGCTGAGGCTAGTATGCTGGTGAGGCCTGAATAACTAACTGCCTGTGACCATCTGGTTGGGAACTATTGGATTACAGTCTTCCAAGGCAGGCACTGAAACAGGCAGGGACATGGTACCCAGCTTGAATTTTAGAGATTTCTAAATTTGAACATGCTCCACATAGCCATTTCAATGACAGTTTCTCTGGTGGCACAGTCGATGTGCTCCACTGGATTCCAGTTGCTGGAGCTGTTTGGGGAGGTGTTAGAGATGAGGCATTGCTGGAGAAATTACATCACTGGAGGAGGACTTTTGTCTTTAAGCCTGACTCTGCTCCTAGTTTGCTTTCTCTGCATCTTATTTGCAGTTCATGTTGGGAGTCCAAACCTTCCTGACATCGTTGCCATATTTGACTGTTGCTGCTATGCTTCCAAACATAATGGACACTTAACATTTTTCAATTATTAGTCCAAATGAACTCTTACACATACATACACACATACACACACACACACACACAAACAAACACACACAAACACACACAAACCATGTAAGTTATATATATATGAATCATGTATGTGTATTATATATTATATTTATAATCACAAACAAATTCAGAGTAGATCCTAGAATCAAAGAAATATTTAGTCATACACACAAAAAATGAGAAAGTGATTTTGACAGATTCTTCAAATGTAGTAATAAATAGAATTAGTCTAGGAATATAAGTGAATTAAGAAGAATAAATGCTAATGTGTTTTATAAAAACATAAGGAAAGAAGGAATATGTTTGGTGAATGTGTAGTCAGGTATGGGGGAAAGGGTACCTATGGGAGGCCCGAGCTAAAGCATCCCTTTCCCCTGAGGGACCATTAACAGGATGGTATACTATAGACTATTGTTTATTCAGAGAATGAGAAGTGGTGTTGAGAGGGTAGTAGAGTCAGAGAAAAGCAGAGAGAGAGAGAGAGAGAGAGAGAGAGAGAGAGAGAGAGAGAGAGAGAGAGAGATTATAGAAGTAGAGGCAGGTCATGAGCACATAGAGAGAGGAGGAAATGGGGACAAAAAGGGAAAAGGGGAGAGGATAAACCTGGAACAAGAAGGGAAGAACAAGAGAGAGCGGGAGGGTCAGCATCCCCTTTCATAATGAGCCAAGCAACTGTGAGTAGAAGCTTAAACAAAATGCCAACAAATAAAATGTTCACATGTATACTCGCATGCACATTTCTGAAGAAATAATATTGAAACCACTACCTATTAAACATGAAGAAGCAACTTGAGAATAAAATATACACTTTGTCAAAAGGAATATTTTAAGTCATAGGTTTGAATGGACACACAAAAGATCCTGGAAGTATAAAATTGACTTTATCATGAAAATATCTTTTGTCTGAAAAATAGTCATTTTAAGACAAATGTAGAGAGAAGCCAGCCCTGACATGCTTGAAGTAAAATCAAATTCAGAGAATGTATTAGAAGCTCATGAGATGGCTCAGATGATAAAAGGCAATTGTTGAACATACCTGCAAAAAATGTGTTTGATCTTTAGAATTCAAGTAATTATGGAGAGAATCAATGCCATAAAGCTCACCCTTGACATCCACATTGAAAAAAAAAAAATCTTTATATCGCTCTCCTACCTCCATGCAGTAATAATTAATAATGAGTAATGAATGGTGAATTTATTAGTATTCAGTGAAATGATATTACAAAGAAATGAAGTTCTCAAAACCAATCTCAAATAGTTAAAAGTAAATATAATGTATACTCCTCTCAAAATATTTTTTAAAAATGAAAAACTGTGATTTCTCCTGTATATGTACATCAAAATTTTAATTTGTAAAAATTTAACCAGAAAATTCTAGTAACGACAATGGATAAATCTACAACAGAACTGCACTAAGTTTCAAAGAACACCATTGAAAAATTGTAAGAAACAGAATGGTGTGAAATGCTATAAGATAGTATAGCCTACAAATAAGAGAAATGTTTCACTGTGGTGTCTCAATATTTTGCCTTCCTAAACAAGTCCTGATGCAGGACAAAACCAATAAGCATACTACTATGGAAGAGGAAAATCTTACTTGACCTCACCCCTAGACCAAGAGAATCAATTTAGAACTGTGAAGATGCTGAGAAAAACAAAAACAGAGTTAGTGTTTCTGAGGGATAATTATCAAAAGCTAATTGGATAGCTTAGAAGTCATATAAATGTTGGCAACATTAAACAGATTCAGCAGAATATATATGTATGTGTGTATGTATAAATATAATGTATACTCCTTTCAAAATATTAAAAAACATCTTGAAGGGTCTAACTTCTAGAGTATATCTATGCAACGATTCTAAATTATATATTCACATCACTGATATCAACTGATATATATATATATATGATATATATATATATATATATGTGTGTGTATATCATTTGCATATATTTTATATATCATATATTTATATAAAATTTAGAATGTAATTTTCTCAATGTAAATCATCAATGTAAATGTTCATTGTATATTCTTTTTTAATTTTAGAAGGAAAAATAAATCTGCCTTTATGAATTTTAGGGAAAGTTCTCTTTTTTACAAAAATATATTTTTCTTGGAAGAAAAACAACTGATCATACCCAAATACTTCCAGAAGAGAGGGGGTCTCCCAGGGGTGTAGGCACTACTGTGAGCACAGGTAAGACCACCACCTCTGCTCAGAGGGGCATGCCCAGTGCCCTCAGGACACAGGAACCAAGGAACAGCCAGGGACAGGATCCTTCTTCTTTCCATTTGCAGTCAGGAGCTGAACGTTTGCCACAGCTCTCCATAACTAAATACCTCCCTGAGTAACTGATCTCCCAGGAGTACTGTCTTTGTTGTGACTTCCAGGAAGGATAAGCCACAGTCAGAGATAGTAAGACCAACTAACACCAGTGATAACCAGATGGTGAGAGTCAAGGGCAAAAACATATGGAACAGAAACCAAAGCTACTTGTCATCATCAGAACCCAGTTCTCTCACCACAGCAAGCCCAGGATACCCCAACACACAAGAAAAGCAAGACTCTGATTTAAAGTCACATCTCATGATGATGATAGAAGGACATAAATAACTCCCTTAAGTAAATATAAGAGAAGCAGCTAAATAGCTAGAAGACTTTAAAGGGGAAACACAAAATACCTTAAAGTACTACAGAAAAACACAAACAGGTGAAAGAATTGAACAAAACCATCCAGGAACTAAAACAGAAATAGAAACAATAAAGAAATCACAAAAGGAAACAACCCTGGAGATAAAAATCCTATGAAAGTGATCAGGAGTCATAGATGTAAGCATCACCAACAGAATACAAGAGATAGAAGAGAGAAGAGGAGAAGTTATCATAGAACATATTAACCCAACAAACAAAGAAAATGCAAAGTGCAAAAAGTTGCTAACCCAAAATATCCAGGAAATCCAGGGCACAATAAGAAGACCACACCTAAGGGTAATAGGTATAGAAGAGACTGATTATTCCCAATGTGAAGGGCTAGTAAATATCTTCAACAAAATTATAGAAGAAAACTTCACTAACCTAAAGAAAGGGATGCCTATACATATACAAGAGGCATATAGAGCCGGGCATGGTGACCCATGCCATTAATTCCAGTAATTGGGAGGCAGAGAGAGTGAATTTCTAAGTTACAGCCTAGCCTGGTTTATAGAGTTAGTTCCAGGGCAGCCAGGGAAATACAGAAAAATGCAGCCTTTAAAACTCAAAAAAACAAAACAAAACAAAACAAATCAACAACAACAAGCCCCCCAAAAAAG
The DNA here is from genome assembly GCF_900095145.1 of Mus pahari. Taxonomy (NCBI): domain Eukaryota; kingdom Metazoa; phylum Chordata; class Mammalia; order Rodentia; family Muridae; genus Mus; species Mus pahari. The sequence continues at coordinate 86,396,599 of NC_034594.1, forward strand.
GGGGGCATATAGAAGTTCAAATACAATGAGTCGAGAAAAGAAATTCCTCCCTTCACATAATAGTAAAAACACCAAACACACCAAACAAAGAAAGAGTAATAAAATCAGTAAAGCAAAAAGGCCAAGTAACATATAAAGGCAGACCTATCAAAATTACACCAAATTTCTGCCCAGAGACTATGAAAGCTAGAATATCCTGGGCATATGCTATACAGACCCTAAGAGAACAAAAATGCCAGCCCAGGCTACTATAACGAGCAACGCTCTCAGTTACCATAGATGGAGAAACCAAGACATCCCATGACAAAAACAAACTTACACAGTATCCTTCCACAAATCCAGTGATACAAATGATAATAGAGGGAGATCTCCAACACAAGGAGGGAAGCTACACCCAAGAAAAACAAGAAATAGTCTTCTTTCAACAAGCCCAAAGTAGAAGGCCACACAAACATATTTCCACCTCTAACAACAAAAATAATAGGAAGCAACAATCACTTTTCCTGAAAATCTCTTAACATCAATGGATTCAATTCCACAATAAAAAGACATAGACATACAGACTGGATAATTAAACAGGTCCCAACCTTTAGCTACACACAGAAAATGCACCTCAGTTTCAAGACAGACAGTACTTTACAGTAAAAGTCTGGAAAACAATTTTCCATGCAGATGGTCCCAAGAAACTAGCTGAAGGAGCCATTCTAATATCAAATAATATCAACTTTCAACCAAAAGTTATCAAAATGGATAGGGAAGCACACTTCATACTCATCAAAGGAAAAATATACTGAAAAGAATTCACAATTCTGAACATCTATGCACCAGACGCAAGGGCACCTACATTCATAAAAGAAACTTTAATAAAGTTCAAAGCACACATTGCATCTCACACAATAGTACCGAGAGACTTCAACACCACATTCTCATGAAATTGACAGATCATGGAATCAAAATCTAAACAGAGACACATTGAAACTAACAGAAGTTATAGACCAAATGGATTTAACAGATATCTATAGAATATTTCATCCTATAACAAAAGAATACACCTTCTTCTCCACATGGGACCTTCTCCAAAATAGGCTATATAATAAGAAGCAAAACAGGCCTCAACAGACACAAGAATATTGAAATAATCCCATGCACACTATCAGATAACCAGTGGAAAGGGCTGGTCTTCAATAACAACAACAACAACAACAACAACAAAAAAAAAAAAACAGAAAGCCCACATACACATGGAATCTGAACAGCGCCCTACTCAGTGATAACTTGGTCAAAGAAGAAATAAAGAAAGAAATTAAAGACATTTTAGAATTCAATGAATATTAAGCTAGAATATACCCAAACTTATGGGATACAGTGAAAGCAGTGCTAAGAGAAAAACTCACCTCTGAGTGCCTCCAAAAAGAAACCTGGGAGAGCATATTCTACCAGCTGGACAACACACCTGTAAGCTCTAGAACTAAAAGAAGCAAATACACCCAAGAGGAGTAGATGGCAGGAAATAATCAAATTCAGGGCTGAAATCAACCAAGTAGAAGCAAAAAGAACTATACAAAGAATCAACAAAACCAGGGGCTGGATCTTTGAGAAAGTCAACAAGATAGATAAACCTTAGCCAGACTAACCAGAGGGCACAGAGACACTATGCAAATTAACAAAATCAGAAATGAAAAGGGAGACAAAACAACAGAAGCGGAGGAAATTCAGAAAACCATCATCTCTTACTAGAAAAGCATATATTCAACAAAGCTAGAAAATGTGGATAAGATGGACAATTTTCTAGACAGATACCAAATACCAAAGTTAAATCAGCATCACATAAATCGTCTATACCATCCTATAACCACTAAAGAAATAGTAGCAATCATTAAAAGTCTCCCAGCCAAAAACAATCCCAGGACAAGATGGGTTTATTGCAGAATTCTATCAGACCTTCAAAGAATACCTAATACCAATACTCTTCAAACTATTCCACAAAATAGAAACAGAAGGAACACTACCCAATTCATTTTATGAAGCCTCAGTTATGCAGCATATTCTCTCTTAGAGACAGAATAGTTTCTGTCTAATCAGGAATTTTTTTACAATTTCCTTTCATAGAGGACTTCGTAAGAAATTTTTTTTTTTTACTTCTATCATGTTTAATGTTTCAAATAGATTTTAAAAACTGGTTGAGTGCATATTACTTTTAGCTCCTGAAGATATCATATATATTTAAGAGGTATTTAACATTATAAATTATCTTGATGACTTAAAAATGTCAATACTGAGTTGTATATTTTAAAAGAAATTTTGTTACTTTAATTTAAAAAAGTAAAAAACAAAAAACAATTGACCAATACAGGAAAATATTGTCTATACTGATTGATTCATTTATTAAAAAGTACTATGAGTCAAACTGAATTTGTTATTTTATTCAAAGGAATAAATACAGATAAAGCTCAAAGCACACAACACAAGTGCACTTAAAATGTCTACTCCTTTAATTCTATTTATGCTGCTCTCGAAGGTAATTTTTATCGAGACATGAAATGAGTGATTTATATTTAATGGCTATATACTACACATAAGGCAGCATAGTCAAAGAAAATAGTGTAATTTTAGTATATTAGATGAAAAACCTTATCCCAGAAAATAACTTTTAAATATCCCTCAATATTTCTACTTAGTTTCTTTTTTATTGCCTTGGTAATTTGTGTATTTCTTAATCAATTTTTTGTTTATTCTTCTGCATGTATAATAAATTGACACTTTTGTATTATTCTTTATTTCCACACTTTGTATTTATAATTAATTTTTATATAAACATTTATCCTATAATCTCACTGGAAAATGTATGTTATTAATATTTGTATATTAATCATACATGTGAAAAATCATTTATTGTAATTTTACTTATTCAATTTAATTTCTGTTAATTTTTATAGTTATTATATGCCTCAATTTTCTATTTCTCCTTGTTAGTTCATGATATTATCTGAGTGACTATTAACATTTTGATAACATACAATCTCCAAGTGATGTATAACTGTGTTTTCTGAAATATCTAGAAATGAGCTCTAAGTGATCAACCTATCCCAGACCTGAGTGCACATGAAGAACAAAGTCAAAATCCATAGCAATTTCCTAAAGCCCATGTTTACTATGGCATGGTTCATAATGGATGGAATGTGTACTCAAATTATCTGTCTAGTTTCAGTGGATAAAGAAATTATGAAATACAATATATCAAGCTGGGCGTGGTGGCACATACCTTTAATCCCAGCACTCAGGAGGTAGAGGCAGGCAGATTTCTGAGTTTGAGGCCAGCCTGGTCTACAAAGTGAGTTCCAGGACAGCCAGGGCTATACAGAGAAACCCTGTCTTAAAAAAACAAAAAACAAAACAAAACAAAACAAAAATACCCACCAAACAAAAATATATCATTAGTATAATACAAAATGGAGCCTCAGTTATAAAGATTATCATTGTTCTGTCAATTGGCACAAAATGGAAATGTAGAAACAAGCCAATTAAGTATAGAAAGAAGTACTACACATTCAGTTTCACATGTAGGTATCTACGATTCAAAATGGCAAACTGAAAGTAGAATAGCAGTTTCTAGGAATAAGAAATTGTGTTGGAGGGGAAAGCAAAATAGGGTATGAGAAGCAGAGATCCACAGAATTAGTGTACTTTTTTGACATGTGTGGGTATATAACAGTGAATCTTAACAATGTGTGCAATTAGTTTGTATTCATTAAATTTTAAAATTAGCTATTAATAAAATTGAGAATGAGGTCTTGGTCTTAGAGTTGTATGTAAAATTTAGGTCAGAATTTTCAAGTTGAAGTTTTGAAGTATGTGCTCTTTCCTTTCATATTTCAGGAATGACCCAATGAGGTTTATATTTGTTTTGTTTTGTTTTGTTTTTGTTTTGTTTTCTTCATTCTTTACATGGGATGCAGTGTCAAGAGTGTTAACTCTTAAGTGATGCTTACTGCAAGTTCATACATTTACCAGGTTCCTGACCACTTTTCATAGTAACTCTTCATATTCCATATTCTTCTCTGTCATTTTTCAGCTTTTTAACACACTCCTGAGTATCATATGCATTCATTAATATCAGAAAAACAATGAAGAAATGAATATATATTCATTTTAAATTCCACAATCATCTTCTTAATTTTGATGAACAGTATTGATAGAAATACTGATCAATTGTGAAATTTTAATTTGAAGACTGTCTCTAACAAGAGTTATACTCGGCATGTGGTTGCTGGAAAATGCACTGTATCATATGAGTGTTGGCCTCCAAAGATGTAAAAGAATAAGTGTCAAGCTAGCATTCACTTCACTGGTTTACAGAGAGTGATACAATGAATTAGGTAAGTTAGTGAACACAAATCCTTTTCCATTCTATATATAGTCCTCAAAGATATAATGAGGATATCAATGTGGAATGAACATTCCAGTTGCCATTATGCAAGAATATTACAATAAATATGCACTGTGACATGAGAAGATGGGCAGAAATTTATTGTGCTCAGAAGAGAAGCTTACAGCCTACTGTATAGTTCAAGGAATCTCCTTCCATGACTTGTAGAGTTTTGACAATTTTGCTACCTCCCCATACTGCTTTCTGTATTGCCTGCGATTCACTTAAGTTTCCTTGAGCAGCTTCAATTTTTTTCCTTCAAACTTCTGAGAGGTGAAGTTTGAAAGCTCAATTTAGTGTGTAAATGAAATAATAATGACACCTTTATCAAACCTACTCTCTATTGCTGGGTTTTGATTCTAAATTGAGTACTGTATGTCACTTTTTAAATTTAAATGTAATTATTTTTGTACATTCTTTCTTGATTTCATTTCTATTCATTTATGCTTCAATATTTCTTTTCAAATAAATAAATGAATGTGCTGTTAACAGTAAAGTTTTTATTATTGAACTCTGATACCAGCACTCAAATTTAAAATGAATCCATGAATTGCTCTTTATTTGGAAAACATTAACTTTTTGGAAATACATTCTTACAGAGTGGCAACTGTTCTGAAAGGAATTTTATATTATGAAAAATAAGCACTTGTTGGAAGATGACCATGTAATTTCAAAGCATTCTGGAATTGACATTTTTCCCATGAGGTTCTTTCATTCCTTGTTCAGTTGTGATCCTCAGGCTTTAAGCAATGTGATATCACATTCCCTGGGGAGGGAGAAATATATCTAGTTCTGCTTAACATTGCACAAATTTGAAAGGAAGACACCTAGCAAATTTGACTTGGCTGTGTCTTTTCTACTGCTCTGGTTTCCTTCCCCCAGCTTTGCAGGCTTAATAGACCTTTAACTGTTTGCCACAGTTGGATCTTAACCACATAGGTGGAGTCTTCTGAGGCCCCACCTGCAATTTCCTACAGGAGCAAACTGCCTGCTGAGCTTGATTTGCAACACAATCCAACTAAAACAAAGCAATATATTCCAGCTCAAACAAAGGATGGGTCTGTGGGCTCCCCCTATATAAATACAGTGCTAAATATTAAACTTCAAGCCTTGACCAGAAACTTTTGTTTTGGCTTCATCCTTCTCTTGCCCCACCAACCCCACTTCATTTTTCATTTCCAGCTCTCCTTTCAGGTACCCAGTTCATCAATGGCTGCTGGACAGCTACAGCTCTGATTTCAGCAGGCTGTTGAGAATGGTACTTAGAAATAAGTCCTAAGCTCATAAAGTAGTGCAGAATAAAGTTCTTACTGGGATGAGTGATGATCATTCAACTAAAGCTGATTTTGAAGGAACAGGATGTGAGCAGAGAGATCTCAGTAAAGCTCTTATAACCTGTCTGAAAATGTGCTTCCTTTCCTTTTTCTCTCAATCAAATGCTAGGGTTTCAAAAGGTATTATTCATATATACAATATGATTCTTCAAAGTGAGTGAAAGATGAGAATATAACATCCTGACCAGTGGGAAATAAAGCTCAGAGTCATTTCTCTTTAAGTCCAAAGGAAGCCTATATATTTTATCAGTCACTTTTTCAGTGACAAGAGTCTACATTGGTCTACTAACTATCTCTGCTGCTATTAGCTTGTTAATTAGGTTTACATTTTCATCAGAGTAAGATTTACAGCTGGAAATATAAGTGTTTCATTTAAGCATTCACCAACACACATTAAGAAAAATCTATTAATGTTGAAACAGGACAATGTACATGTTCAAAAAGAGACTTGTAACACATTTAGAGGAAAGGCAATTTCATTAAATTTGTTCAGATAATTTTAACTAATGTAGGATTCTCAACAAAACTTATTTGAAAAATTAATGCAATGAAGATGTCATAATAGATGCTATTAACACAGAATAATAATTAATGAATTATTGTTAGTGAAATTAATTTATAATCCCAAGGAAAAGGATATAGTATTTAAAATAGTTGTATCACAGTGTAAAAGCAATAATTCTATAAGCAACAAAATTAACACATAGAAGTAAAAGGAAAATATACCAAGGTGGTAAAATTCATATTATTGAACAATATAGAGAACATGTAAGTAATCTTTATATTAATATTAAGCAATTGAAAACTGAAAATTAAAATGATTCTTTCAAAATCTCTGTAGTATATAGTTCATCCATAAATATAAAACTATTTTTGCAAGAATAAAATCATATAAACATTGATCTTATTAATAAAACTTTTAAGAGAAGAACTAAATCTTAGCTGGCAAAGTTCTAGTTGAACTCTATAACAGAAAATTAAATTTTCTTTTGCCTTTTTAAGATTAAATCATTTATAAGTAGAGAATTCATCCTTAGATACAAAGAAAAGCATAGAATATTTTATAAGCTATAAGATAATTGACTATAATATTTGGCCTGGGTGGAATGAAATGAGAAATCATAACAATATCCAGAAATCTGAACATTATCAAAAGTAGATAATAAATTGCACATGCCATAAAATAGACATGCTTGAGTTAAAAAACATTTGATTAAAAGTAATGAAAATTTAGCAAACTCATAATAATTTAAATAGAAATAATTCAGTGGACCCAAGGTTAAAACATTCAAAATCTACTTTTTAATGAAAAAATAAGGATCTGAAGAAATGGTTCAGCAGTTTAATCTTGTTTCAAGAGAATTTATCTGGCTCCTGTAAGTAAGAGGTACCTATTGGTACATGCTGGCAAATATCAATATTTTTTTGAGATCATCATATAATTATTTTATTATATCTTTATCTTTTATTTCCCTAATTTTTAAATTTATTAATTTTAATATTTCATATATATAAGTGTTTTCTCTGCATGTATGTATGTATGTATGTATGTATACCACATGCCTACTGCTGCCCACATAAGCCTGGAACTGAAGGTAAGCTATAATATAGGTGCTGGGAACTCTTCTAGAAAAGTATCAAGTACTCTTAGTCTGTGAGCCATTTCTGTAGTTTTTTGTTTTGTTTTGTTTTGTTTTGGGGTTTTTGTTTGTTTGTTTTTGGTTTTGTTTTTTGAGACAGGGTTTCTCTGTATAGCCCTGGCTGTCCTGGAACTCACTTTGTAAACCAGGTTGGCCTCAAACTCAGAAATCTGCCTGCCTCTGCCTCCCAAGTGCTGGGATTAAAGGCGTGTACCGTGACCATGCAGCTCTGTAGCCTTTTATAAATCTTTAAAACTAGTATTAAAGATCAAGTGCTTTGTTTTCCTTTCTATAAACCAAATAACTGGGTATTTATAATATCTAATGAAACATATTAAAAATGTGTAGGTAAAAGCAATTACATATATTAACAATAATTGGGAAAAAATCAACCAAATATGAGGTATTTTCTCATAAATAACAGATAAATTCTATACTTCTGCCATATCTGGTTTGAAAAAAAATGTGTTAATCTTCATAGATTTATACAGATGAATGGGTGCCTCATTGAACTGCTGGGATCTCGGAATCACCTCACAAACCATATAAACACCAATCTCAGTAGGACAGGGATAGTTTATAGAGCCTATGGCCCAGGACTTGTCACTTAGCTCCATGGCCCAGATTCAGGAAGTGAAACAATACTGAGTTGATATCTGAAAGAGTTTTTAAGGCCAAAATCTACAAACATTTGCACCAAGTTAGTCTATCAATCAGTATTTAAGGATAGGGGATTTGCTTAGGAATATGTCTTTGTTGTACATTTATCCTATTAACATTGGTCAGGTATTCAAATGTTACAAGAAACTTGCCTTGTCTAACACTCATAGCTTACCTTGTCTACCAGAATGGAACTTGTCTAATACTCATGTCTTAAATTTCTAACCAGGAAATCAGTTACACATATATATGTCTCTTTCAGCCAAGTAGGACATCAGTACCAAGAAGGTCTTGGGAGCTAACATTTTATAGTCCGCTACTCAAAATGAAAGACTTATTCCAAATAGTTTGTGATATTAATAGAGGTGTCTCTCTTATATTGGAGTTCATCACAGAGGCAACTTATACTATAAAAGCTTATACACAGGTGCACAAAATGTATTGTTGCATGGTTGGCTCAGGTTAAAATTTATAGTGAGTAATTATACAAAATATTTATACTGAATACTATTGTGATTGGTTTCCAAGGGCATAATCTTGGCATTCAAAAGTTTTCTAATAACAGAACCATAAAAAAAGTTTCCAAACAATGGCAGGGAAGCCAATTAACTGTTACCTAGGCCTTAATATTTTTCCTAGGCTATAACATTTTATCTAAGACTTAACATTTTATCTCGGCTTTAATATTTTACCTATTCCCTTACAGAACAAAAGCAGACACCAGCAGATATTGATAATTTTTGATGACAAATGACAAAGCTGCTAATTCATCAACATTCAACCTGAAAATATTAAGAAAAATGTCAGCTATAATAACTGGATGATATCAGCTCACAGAGGAGCCAAGTTAGATTTCCTACTAAAGTCTAGAAGCTGGACGGAATATCTACTCATCAAATGAGAAAACTCATTATCTTATTGCTGCATAACCAGTAGCTTAGCATTGTTTTTAAAATAGGCACTTATTCTATCACTTAAGAATACCCATGGAAGAGTTACAGAGACAAAGTTTGGAGCTGAGACAAAAGGATGAACCATACAGAAACTGCCCCACCTGGGTATCCATCCCATAATCAGCAGACACTATTGCATATGCCAGNANGATTTTGCTGAAAGGACCCTGATATAGTGGTCTCTTGTGAGGCTATGCCAGTGCCTGGCAAACACAGAAGTGGATGCTCACAGTCAGCTATTGGATGGAACACAAGGCCCCCAATAGAGGAGCTAGAAAAAGTACCCAAGGATTTGAAGGTGTCTGCAACCCTATAGGTGGAACAACAATATGAACTAACCAGTACCCCCAGAGCTTCTGTCTCTAGCTGCATATGTAGCAGAAGATGGCCTAGTCGGCCATCATTGGGAAGAGAGGCACCTTGGTCTTGCAAACTTTATATGCCCCAATAGGGGGGAATGCCAGGGTCAAGAAGTGGGAGTGGGTCGGTAGGGGAGCATGGGGCAGGGTAGGGTATAGGGAACTTTGGGGATAGCATTTGAAATGTAAATGAAGTAAATACCTAATAAAAAATTGGGAAAAAAAAGAGAATACCATTTAATTTAGTCACTTATTCTATCACTTAAGAATACTATATAATTTAATTTTGGTGAACAAAAATTCAAAATAAGATTCATTTCTCTTTCAGCTGAGTTCAGAAGTGGAAGGAAAAATGATTTTTAAACACTTTGATGGAATATCTCTAAGTCTGCCATTTGGCTGAAAAGCTGTAGGTCTTTCTAGGAGCTTACTTTCCCCAAATTAAAAAAAAAAAAAAAAAAAAATGATTGGATTAGTGTCTGAATAATGAGAGAAACCTCAGTCACCAGGGAGGCTGAAAATATGTGAACACTTTTGGAGAGGGACTTGATTTATACCTTGAGGGAAAATACTGAGTCTTTTGCTCTTATGTTCCTGTATATCCCAGGTTTATATATGCTGTTACATCTCTGATAATCCATCTTCTCATTTATATTGAAGTTTCCCACTGGCCTCACTTATTAGAAAAGTAAGATGGGAGCACTTAACAACACTAAAAATTTCTTTCTTACTTTTTCAAACTCATCATAGTGGTTCAAATCAGGAATGTGCAGCTCCTGATGAATAACAACATTTCACAGTTTGAGTATGGCCTTTAATTCTTTATGGTTGCCTACGTTTTCTCTGCCACACTATAGAACTACATAAAAGCTTGGTTAGTGAATGCTTTTGTATAATTAGTCTTTCTAAATATCTAAACTAAGGAAATATTTACTGCACAATCCTGAAAGTGGTTTCATAAATAAGTATATCAAAGACAGGAACATATCACCCTCTGATTTTTTTTTTTTTGAGTAGTTTGGATGGTAAATTTCTTTTTTTCTTAATTTTTTATTATTTAAATGCATTTTATACATCAACCATATTAATAATATTGAGTATTTTGAGAATCAAGTAATACATAAAAATTAGTTCAACTTTTATATTCATATCTTCCTACCCTAAAATATCATTAATATTTAATATTATCCATAACTGAGGATATCTAAAATCTATATCTAATGTTGAAGACTAAATTGTTTCAAAACATATAAAATATACATTGGGAGTTAAGCATAGTAAAAAAGCATAAAATATTAAAAATGAATCAGCAAGAAAAATATTTGAAATATGATACCAAATATAGTGAGAGAATATTTAAAACATATTATATATCATGTACATCGTCTAACAATTGAAAGACTCCATGGTGGGGAGCCCCTTACTCAGGATGTTGTGATGCCCAGAAACTCACAAGAGACCATCCTTGCTGTAATTACACAAGGTTTATTGACAGAGGCCAGTGCACTGGGGTTGACTAGTATCCCACACAGGGGTAGAAGAATTTGACCCTGAGTCTCTGGGCACAGGTGTATTTAAAGGAGAAAACCACAATTCAAGGGGGTAGGGAGGACATCATATGAAAATACCAAAAATACCAGTGAAGAGTCACAAGGGGAGTGGAAAATCACAAGGAATAACACATAGTTTCACAAGATTGTTTTCAAGTTATTGATCTAACTTAATTCCTGGAATTATATTGTGTTCCATGAGTTTTGGTATGATGTATCTTCATCTTCATTAAATTCTAAACAGCCTTTAATTTCTTTCTTTCTTTCTCCTTTACCAAGTGATCATTGAGTAGAGAGTTGTTATGCTTCCATGTGTATGGGTACTTTCTTTTGTTTTCATTGTTATTGAAGACTAGCCTTTGTCTGTGGTGATTTGATAGGATGCATGGGTTTATTTCAGTCTTCTTGAATCTGTTGAGGCCTGTTTTGTGACCAATTATATGGTGAATTTTGAAGAAGGTAAAGTGAGGTGATGAGAAGAAGGTATATTCTTTGGCTTTAGGATGAAATAGTCCATAAATATCTATTAGATCTATTTGGTTCATAACTACTGTTAGTTTCACTGTGTTTCTGTTTAGTTTCTATTTCCATGATATGTCCTTTGCTGAGAGTGGGGTGTTGAAGTCTCCCACTATTATTGTGTGGTGTGCGATGTGTGCTTTGAGCTTTAGGAAACTTTCTTTTATAAATGTGGGTGACCTTGCATTTGGAGCATAGATGTTCATAATTGAGAGTTCATATTGGTAGATTTTTCCTTTGACCAGTATGAAGTGTCCTTCATCATCTTTTTTGATAACTGTTGTTTTGAAAATTGATTTTATTTGTATTAGAATGGCTATCCAGCTTGTTTCTTGGGACCCTTTGCATGGAAAATTTTTTCTAGCCTTTTACTCTGAAGTTGTGGCTATCTTTGTAACTGAGGTGTGTTTCCTGTATGCAGCAAAATGCTGGGTCCTGTTACATATCCAGTCTATTAGTCTGTGACTTTTTGGAGGAAATGAGTTCATTAATGTTAAGAGATATTAAGGAAAAGTGATTGTTACTTCCTATTATTTTTGTTGTTAGATGTGGAATCATGTTTGTATGGCTATCTTATTTTGAGTTTGTTGAAAAATTACGTTCTTGCTTTTTCTAGTGTGTAATTTCCCTTCCTGTACTGGTGTTTTCCATCTATTATCCTTTGTATGGCTGGATTTATTCAAAGATATTGTGTAAATTTGGTTTTGTTATGGAATGTCTTGGTTTCTCCATCCATGGTAATTGAGAGTGTTGCTGAGTACAGTAGTAGCCTGGGCTGGGATTTGTGTTCTATTAGGGTATCTGTCCAGGACCTTCTGGCTTTCATAGTCTCTGGTGAGAAGTCTGGTGTAATTCTAATAGGCCTGCCTTTATATGTTACTTGACCCTTTTCCCTTGCTAGTTTTAATATTCTATCTTTGTTTAGTGCACTTGGTGTTTTGATTATTATATGTCAAGAGGAATTTCTTTTCTGGTCCAGTCTATTTGGAGTTCTGTAGGCTTCTTGTATGTTCATGGGCATATTTTTCTTTAGGTTAGGAAAGTTTTTTTCTATAATTTTGGTGAAGATATTTACTGGCCCTTTAAGTTGAGAATCTTTACTTTCTTCTATAATTATTATCCTTAGATTTAGTCTTCTCACTGTGTCCTGAATTTACTGGATGTTTTAGTTTAGGAGCTCTGTACTTTTTGCATTTTCTTTGACTTTTGTGTCAATGTTTTCTATGGTATCTTCTGCACTTGAGATTCTCTCTTCTATCTCTTGTATTCTGTTGATGATGCTTGTATCTATGACTCCTGATCTCTTTCCTAGGTTTTCTAAATACAGGGTTATCTCCCCTTGTGATTTACTTATTGTTTCTTTTTCAATTTTTAGATCTAAGATGGTTTTGATCATTTCCTTTGCCCGTTTGATTGTGTTTTCCTATAATTCTTTAAGGGATTTTTGTATTTCCTCTTTAAGGGCTCCTAGTTGTTTACCAGTGTTCTCATATAATTCTTTACAGGAATTATTTATGTCCTTCTTAAAGTCCTCTATTACTATCATGAGAAGTGATTTTAGATCCGAATCTTGCTTTTCGTGTGTGATGGTATATTCATGACTTGCTATGGTGGGAGAATTGGATTTTGATGATAACAATTAACCTTTGTTTCTATTGCTTATGCTCTTAAACTTGCCTCCTGCCATCTGATTATCTCTAGTGCTTCTTACCCTAGATATATCTGACTAAAGCCTGTTCTTCCTGTGATCCTGGTTGTGTCAGAACTCCTCAGAGTTCAGCTGTCTGTGTTCATGTGATTCTGGGATCCTGAGATTCTGAGATCCTGGCTGTGTCAGAGTTCTTGGGAGTCAAACTGCCTCTTGGATCCATAGATCCTGGTGTGATCAACCTCCTGTGATTCTGTGATCCTGTGGCTCTGGGCTTGTTAGAGTACCTGGCAGTGGAGCTTCTCAGTGTTGTGGGACTGACTATTGCGGTAGCAACCAAGGTCTGCTCAGGGCACTGATCCAGTTTGGAAGGAACCTATGCCATTGATCAGAAGGAGTTCCTAGGTGCCTGGGTCCCATGGTCCCATGGTCCCATGGCCCCAGTTACTTCTGGTGTTGGGGGCAGATGCTGTGTCCTCCTTATCTCTGATCCTATGATCTTGGGCATATTAGAGCACCTGGTAGTGGATCTTCCTCTTGGTGTTGTGGGACTGGCTGAAGAGTTTGCACCCAAGGACTTCTCAGGGCATTGGCCATATCCTGTGATGTTTTAAGGCCCCCAATTATTCAGACAATTGTTTGAAAAGGAATTCAATTGCAAATTAATCATTAGAAAACTTTGAATATTATATTCTGTATTTTGGAGTTTTATTGCTTTGCACTAGGATACACATCTATCCAACATCCAACTATATATCTACATATAAAGAAATAGGTAAATAAATAAATATAGTCTATCATTAATCTATCATCATTATTTATAATATAAATATGTGTGTCTAATCTATCTATCTATCTTATATACAAACTATATATGTATAATATATGTATATATATACATATTCAATAATAGTTTATTATCAATGATAGTTCATGATGATATTATATGAAGAAAACAAATCTTTCCTAACAGTTACCACACCAAAAATGTTTCTTGTACTCTTCAATTATTGCACAGAATATATTTTTCTGAACATTCTTATTGTAAATAATGAACATTGAAGCTTAATAAAATTTGCCGAGTGATAATATGATAAAATGAATTAAAGTAACAATAATTTCTTTCCCAAAAAATAAAATACTCTGAATACATTATCATTCTTCAGAACAAAAATCTACCAAAGACAGTTTAGCCATGAATTCTTAATGTTCCTTCAACCTTGAATTTTGAAGGATTTCAGGGAATAGATATGTACAATGAGATTGTTTTTCTGTATCCTGTCGTACTCCTAAAGATTTTAACCTGTTGTGAAATTCTGCAGAAACTCTATGTCTTAGGTAGGTTTTCTATTATTTGATAAAAATCATGACGTAAAGCAACAACGTAGGAAAGGATTTTATTTTTTCTTTTTGGTTTTTTGAGACAGGGTTTCTCTGTATAGCCCTGGCTGTCCTGGAACTCACTTTGTAGACAAGGCTGGCCTCGAACTCAGAAATCTGCCTGCCTCTGCCTCCAGAGTGCTGGGATTAAAGGCATGCACTACCATGTTCAGCTTTTTGTTTTGTTTTGTTTTGTTTGTTTTTGGCTTATCCTTCCATTCTAAAATTCAAATTCAAGCAAGTCAATGCAGAAAAATCAAGCAGGTTAGAAACCTAAAGGTAGAAACTAATGCAGAGACCATTCAGGAGTTATGCAGTGGCTCCTTTTATGCTCAGTTTGCTTTCTTAAATAATCAAAACCACCAGCACAGAGATGACATCATCCTATTGGGCTGCGATCTCCCCCATCAATCATTAAGAAAATATCCTACAGTCTTTTCTATAGTCCAATCTTAAGGAGGTATTTTATTTCAATTGAGGTTCCTTCCTCTGAGTATGACTAGATTGTGTCAAGATGGTAGAAAACTACCCCACACATTCTGCAAAGGAAAATAAAGGTCAAGAGTGAAAGTGGTCATCTAGATTCTTTTTATGCAACATTTAGTGCTTATTCCAACACTAGAAGAATATGTCAGAATTACCTAAATTCACACTCTTTTGTTGGCAAACTAGTGTTTGTTTTCATACACAGGTCAAGAGACTGAGGTGTATATTTTATAGATCAAACAGACCCGACTTCCAGGTTCTCCCAGCATCCTTCAGGCCCTATCTGACATACTCTGCCCCATATCTGAACTTTCCAGCTCAGGAACTGTGCTGCCCTTCCTCAAAAGGCTCCTTCCTTAATAATCCAGATATTTTGGTCTCTCTCTGTCTCTTTTCCTCTCTTATCTCCCTCACTTTTCCCATGGCAACTTCCCTGGCCTTTGTCATTTTTGCTGGTGAACTTGGCCACTGCAGGGCAGCTTCCCAATAAACTTGCCTTTAGAATAATCTAATCTGGCTTAAATTGGCACATTTTACCTGCAATAGAGAAATAACCTATCAACTAGTTGTCCTGGTAACTTGTTGTGATAAATACTATGACCTGAGTAACATAGGTAAAAAGAGGATTTACTTCAGTTTACACTTTTCCATAACATTCTATCATTGAGGGAATTAGGGCACAAATTTATACATAAAATCTGTAGAAGCTTGTATTCTCTGGTTTGTTCACCTACCTTTCTTATAAAGTCCAGGCTCATCTGTCTAGAGTAACTGTTGTATCCTAGACAGTGGACTGGATCCTCCAATATTTAGAGGGACCTGAAAGGTGGCATGCAGGGAAGTGAACCCCACCAAGAATGAAAACCTGTTGCAGATTTACTTTGTCATCCTGAATATGACTTTGTATTGTATTGCACAATGCCCGGTGCTTCATTGCCAGTATATTTAAAACACTACAATTCATGAAAATATTTCTAAGCAACAATGAGTTCAAACATTCCATGTGAACAACATAACTGATGGAGTGATTACATAGAAACTATTTTAGAGAGTACATGTGCATATGAGGGGATTTTATAATAAAAAGCTTAGATTTAATGTAGACTCTTACTGATAACGTTAACATCAGCAGGTCATAAAGAACATCTCCTCTAAGGATGGGTAATGGTCTACTGATAGAAGTGTCTAGGCTTTTTCTGGGCTATTAGGGAGAAGTGTCTGGAATACTCATTCTGAGGTACTAGGGTAATATCTGCCCCTGAAGAGAGGAAAAAGGTCACCAGGTTGTTAATAACCTCCATTCTCAGCTTTCTGGGTAGAATGCAGCTATTTGATTTTTTTTTTTCTCTCCTGAAATTATGAGACACTCCTATGAGATCAACATTCCTGGTTCTCTTAGTGCTTCTTTGTGGAACCTCTGTGAACCCAACAAAACATCCATCAGAAGTCAATATGATCTCTTACAACAATGGCCATAGACTAGTCTGGTCCAGGTAGAATATTAACTGAGGTTTTCATTCCCAGGTCAAGTTTACTATTACAATAATCAAAACACTATTCACAGTTCAAACTATTAAGTTTGTCTTGATTTCATCTCAGATATAAATGACTAGAGGTAGCACACACCTTTAATTCCAACACTTGGGAGGCAGGCAGATTTCTGAGTTTGAGAGCCTGGTCTACAGAGTTTGTTCCAGGATAACTAGGGCTACACAGAGAAACCCTGTCTTGGAAAAAAGAAAAGAAAAGAAAAGAAAAGAAAAGAAAAGAAAAGAAAAGAAAAGAAAAGAAAAGAAAGAGAAGAAAAGAAAAGAAAAGAAAAGAAAAGAA
>NC_034594.1:86413458-86418582 GCF_900095145.1 Mus pahari
AAAAGAAAAGAAAAGAAAAGAAAAGAAAAGAAAAAGACTAGAATCATAAGAGGGCATTATGGGTAGACTAATTGATCCACTTGCTCTTTAGATTACTACACAGATTTCATCAGTTTAAACTTACAAATAATTGCAAACATAATTATTTTTTTCAAAACATGTTTAAAAACATGTTAATAAACAGCATGATTTAGAAAATAAGTGGTTCTATTCACAAATACAAATTGAGGCATACCTCCATTTATTTAATATTGCATTAGAAATATAATTTATTAATTTATTGATATTTGAGTACAGCTTTTTAAAAAGCTTCTATGTCATTTCCCACACCAACCTTTTTGAATGACACATATACTTTGAGATTGAGCTAAACACCTGTCTGAAGCCCTACTGATACCATGATTTTGGTTAAAAGGACAGAGTACACTAAAATAAACTCAT
This sequence comes from Mus pahari, assembly GCF_900095145.1. Lineage (NCBI taxonomy): Eukaryota > Metazoa > Chordata > Mammalia > Rodentia > Muridae > Mus > Mus pahari. The sequence continues at coordinate 86,413,900 of NC_034594.1, forward strand.
GAACCTCTGAGGCTATTACTTGCATAAGTATTATATGAGTGCAATTCACTTCTTATAACATTCACCAATAAAATATAGAGTTGATAATCTTTTACACATATTCCCTATCAAGACTTCATTCTTTTTGGATAATGATCTGAAAGTCTATATGAAGATAAGTTTGGTAAATTGTCAAGCCCTTTAGAAATGAATACATCCTGAATCCTGAAAATCTAATGCGTTCTCCAGAGAATGTGTTTTGCCCTTAGCTAGTGAATAGCATTATATGGGGTTGGTGAGAATTTAGACAGTGTGTTTACTGCTCTTGTAGACTGAGTAAATGTTAGCATTTCCTCTAAGCTCTTCACAACAGTTACCTAGAATCAGCCAGGTGTGAACTTGGCTACATGTAAGGACTCCCTCTCTGTCTTCTCTCTGTGTCTTTCTCTCTGTCTCTCTGTCTCTCTGTCTCTCTGTCTCTCTCTCTCTCTGTGTCTCTCTGTCTCTGTCTCTCTCTCTTTCTCTTCCACTCTCCATTTCCAATATGTCCACTGCCATCTTCCTCTCTTCCTTTCTCTTTCTGTCCTTTTCTGTCCCCTTCCTTATGCTACCTCTACTCCCTCCTTCAGGTGCCAAATAAACTTGCTTTCATATTAGGCCTGTTGCCTGAATTATTGTTTAGAGGAACACCTTGGCATGGCCAGCCAAGGCACCCCTTTACCGGTTTTATAAAACAGAGGTGCTGTGACTCAGATCTGCTTTCCTGGCTCTCACAGCACTGGTACTGTGATCCTCGGATATCATATGCTTGCTTGGGACATGATGTAGTTCCCTTTACATCGACCGCTGCACTTCCCCACATTTGAGTTTTCTCTTTGTGTCTTTCTCCTACACTGGCCTGTTTATCACCCCCCCGTACACACACACACACACACACACACACACACACACACACACACACATACTACTCCTCTATTCTCAAACTATTCTCAAAACAGCCTGATGGTGGATTTGTGAGACAGTGACCTCTGGCCCCATCTGTGTTTCTGGGATTCCTCAGAACACTGGCTTTTTTCCTATCCACATAAATTCCCATTGGTCTGGTAAATATTAACAGATGCACCATTCTCCACTTCTCTTGGCAGAATACAACATAACCTGTCTCCCACCACTAATTACCCTTCTCTCATCCCTCCTACTTGCTTCACTGTTGTCTGCAGGACTCAGGCATGCATTTGTCAGCTTGATCCTTGCTCCTGTGGCTCCCCACGAGTTGTGCTCTCCCGATTTGATTTATTTCCCAAATCTCACAGCAAATGATCTAAACACTTTTATACTTAATTCACTTTGCTTACCCTTCAACTTCTGCTTTGTAAAGGTCTTTTATCTCGTATTTCTTTCCATTCTAGTCTGTACCAGTTCTAAGTCAGCTGTTGGGTGACTGCCAAGGTGTCATGGACTGCTGCACAGACCCACCAATTCTGATTTAGCTGCTGGGAGTCACATGGAAGATTGTGGTCTGGGGGGTTGGATCTAGAACCAGCCATGCTGCTCAGCTGCATCAGCATTCATTGGATGGGCTCTATACCTTTTTGCAGCAGTCTCATTGGCAGCTTGAGATTTCCTCACCGGACTGGCCAAAACAGCCAGCTAGAAAGTATCTAGCTATCATTTATCTCTTTGTTAAAACATAACCACTGCATGCTGATGTAAGTGAATGCTGCTCTGTTGTGGCATGTAATAAACACAAGGGTCACCGCCATTTTTTCTAAAGGTAGGAAAGATGGAGCTATAGTTTCAGTGCCTTCTTGCTTAAGGGCAGTCACATAACTTCCAGCAATCTTTTTTATAGAAGGTCCTCACTTAACTGCCATTTTGTTTAAAGGAAACAAAAGGTGACCAGAACAGACCATAAATAAATAAATAAGAATAAAGGTCTTCAAAGAACCTTTTAAATTGAGATATGATTTTCTTTTCATATCTATCCTGCCTTGGTAAATGGTTATTTTAATACTAGTTTAAAGGTTTACAGCACTAAAAACTTAAAGATCAATGCCTTAAAGATATGTTTAGCCTTGCTTTTGCAATTAAATTATAATGTTGTCTTATATTTTTATAAGCTATAGATTTCTATAATGATATACTACATAAAATCAAAGAGTCTCCATCTCTTAATATTTAAATTAGTGTTTAAATATTAAAAAGCATCATTGTGGTACAACAAAAGCTCAAAACAAAAATCATGATTTTAGGGCCCACACCTAACAGTCGTTAGTCTCAAAATGTACTGTAATGGACCTATTCTCATAAAAGTGACTATAATTGAAATATAAGCTGATAATCAGTTACCTTGTAAATGGTCATGTCATCTAATTTGTTCAAAATAAATGTAAAGTCATGCTTATAACCAATGCAGTTAATTAAAATATTAAATTCTATTGCCTTTTTTATGTTTGCTAGGTGCAGTCTGGAACAGGTAACTAGAAACTGATTATCTGATTCAAATATGCTTAATAGATACTAGATCTCCATCCTGTCAGAGATCTGATAAATATGGCATTAAATGTTCTATGAAAGACAAAGGCTCATATATTTCATCAGTGATTCCCCTAAGGTCTCCAAGAAAATATGGGCACAGAGACAAAAGACTCCACCTGCATTGTGGTGTGCCAACTACTTGGCAACACTGCCCTGATGCCTTGCCTGTTTCCAGGGCTCAGCCTGAAGTGTGAATAAACAGAGGACACCTAAAGTACTGAATGTCTCTTATTGATTCAGACAAGGTAAGTTGATTTCTCCCATGTTGCTCCTTTGACATAAAGCTTCTCATCTTTTGGAACTGATGGCCAGACTGCCTCTGCCAAAATTGTGATGGATTCCACAGGGACTTGGGAAAACTGTATAGCTAGTGGACTACAGGCTAATATATGAAACCTAGATTATAATTTATCTATAAAACCTAGATTATAATTTATCTTTCTTAGGTCTCTGATTACATTGATAGCTATGTTAATTATAGCTTGACAAGCTAGAAAACAGAAAACTATTTCCTTCCCCCAAGATAATTCACCACTGTGTTAGCTCATTAGTCTATTCATTACCTAATGAAGACTACTAGCTCTCTTACCAGAAATACTAACAGGTTTACCTTGCTCACAAGCTTCGTGATTAAAGATGAACAATTTCAGATGTAAATTTTTACAGATGTAACCTTCGACTACTACTCCCTTATCTAAGAAACTCAGTTTGTAGTGACTGTTCCCCAAAGATCAACCACCTATATCTCATGAATAATTGGATGAGAAAAGATGTAAGCTTTATGCAAGTTCTGAGGATATAAAAGATTAAATTACAAAGATCTGAGAAAATATGGGTCTAAGAGGGAAATTTTGAGGTTGATAGTCACAAGATATCAATGTTGGAGGACATTAAAATTTGGTGATAAAAATAATTTAAGGTACAAAACCACTTAAGATTTCTTCTACTTGTTATACACTCTTATATTAAGACTTCAAAAGTTCAAAGTCCTAACATTAATCAATGAGGTTCTGATCAATTAACCTAACTCTGATAAAACATTTCTCTATAATATCCACTTTCATGATCACAAAATCAATATTTCAAGTTTCCATTATTGTCCTCTAACTACAGAATTAAGAGTATTCTCATGCTAAATCTATTTGATTTCATCATCACAAGTTCAACATATCAAGTTTCCCTTAATTGTCTTTTAAATATAGGCTTAAAGATGTTTCTCATTATGCTAAACTTATGTACGCTTAGACTTCTGTGTAGCCCTGGCTGTCCTGGAACTCACTTTGTAGACCAGGCTGACCTCGAACTCAGAAATCCGCCTGCCTCTACCTCCCAAGTACTGGGAATAAAGGCTAAAAGCATGTGCCACCACTGCCCGGCTGCTGTTAACAAGTTTGTCTTTTTTCTAAACTTAAAATGATTCTTATAAGCTCCAGGAAACCCACCCAGATCTACCTCTCATTGGTCAAATGAACTCCATCTACACAAGTACCACTGCCAATCAATACCCAAAGTTCCCCACCTGTTGCCTATTCCAGAGGGTAGAATTCCTCACCTGTTCTCTGGTTTGGGGACTTCCCTCTACCAACCACCAAGACCATAAACCTCATGGTATTAAATGTACAGCCAAGAAAAATATTTTTCTTCTTAATCTACTTAATTTTATTTTCTGTCTCTAATATGAATATGTGTTTCTGCATCTTTCCAGTACAGGCAAAATCTTCATCCAGGACAGCTCCAGAAAAGTAAGCCACAGATGGTCCAGTCTACTCTCACATATGCTTCTATTGGGCCTGCACTCTCCAACCCACAAATGGTCCCACAGACTCTAGACAGCAATGAAACATCTAGCTTTCCCAGGCCTTGAACACATCCCTATCTAAATTTTCTCATGTTCCCAAAAGGAACAACCATTGCCCCAAAGTCAGGAGGAAGTAGTTAAAAAAACAAGAATACTCCACTGTTGACCATCAATTACATATTTCTATTTCTTCATTTTAAATTAAACCAAAATGGAAGAATTCTCGAATTTCCCCTTGTCTCTGCCCAACAGTTACCAATAAATAGCCAGTTATAAGCCTAACTTATGAGCCTGACCCATGTTAAGAAGAATCATTTTTCTGTTTTCTCTCTTTCTGCCTCCTCCCCTCCCCCTCCCCCTCCCCCTCC
>NC_034594.1:86418652-86422439 GCF_900095145.1 Mus pahari
CTTCTTTCTCTCTCCCCCCCTGTCTCTTTCTTTTTCTCCTTTGTCTCTATCCCTCATGAAGGTCCCAAATAAACTCCTTTTTGTATTAGTCCCATCTCATGGCAAGGTTTGAGTGTTCAGGGGGGCACCCTGACAAGTCCCACCAAGAAACTTTCTTATGTTTGCTTTTAGTAAAACACTGCAATGAAGATGTGAAAGCTTGAGAGGGGGACACTAAAAGTGAAACAGAATAAAATCTCACAACTTTATTCAGATCATCAGGCCATTTATAATTTCAGAGTTAAGAATAATCACATGAGTAAGATTTTCAGTTCCAAGAACAAATCACACATGGCAAAAGCATGTTTTTCCCTAGAGATAAATGAATAACAACAGCTGTAGAAAACTCATAGGTGGGAGATGCATGAAAACACAGACCAAAAAAAAAAAAAAAAAAAATTCTCCGTTCTGAAGAAATTGATGTCACAAGACTACTGTCTTATTCTCTTTGAGTTTTCTCATAATCCCTCAGAATTGTCATATGACTCTACTTAGACTGTCTACAACAAAGTTAGAGGAAAGTTATTATCAGAAAAGAGATCTTTGGAACTTATATTGTTTCAGCCTCTTTGTGTATTCCCTTTCTCTCCTTTCTGCCTACATATTATACATTACTCTGTCCTGTAGAATTCTCCTCAGCAGAGTCAGATAAAATTGTGAAGCAAAATACATTTTCCTTCCACTCAAAGTACTATTATCATGTTATATTGTCATGTTATTTAGTGATAATTAAACAAAAGTAGTAGAATTTTGAATTTATTTTTCAAGAAATGTCATCAGTTTACATAATCATAAGCAAGCAGGGTTGTGACTTCTCAAAGTCTGTGCTAACATTTTTTTATCATTGTGATTCTGATTTTCATTTCCTCTTTGGTTCCTGGGGTTAATCTTATCTCCATATGTACATTGTCCATTTTCTTGTATTCTTTGGAAAAGTGCTGTTTGAGACTTTTTGTTTAATTTTAAAATCAGGTTTCTACTTTGTGATTTTTAAATCAATGAATTACACATTTGTTTTCCATATTTCAAAATATATATGATTTGGCAAGGCTGTTTAATTCTTTTCTTAACATATTAAAGAAGAAAAAATAATTTTCAAGGACAATGGTGACAAATTACTTTATGTATTGACTTACCCATAAGATTATTCATCTCAAAAGTGTGATCTAATTAAAAAATTAATTCTCGATATGTCTTTGTGAGCCTGTCTGTGGACTGCATAAAGAGAATGTGCTAAGTATAGGGAATCATGGAATTGGCCTTTTATAGCTACCTTGAAATGTATTTTGGGATTGAATCGATGACTTTATGTTTTTCAGTTCCTGGAAAAAAAAACCAAGGCATTCTCTCAGGCACTGGAACACGTAGGGCTCCTATGTATCTTTATGTTTCTGAGAAGTCAGTGAAACATCTGGAATTTGGCTGAATAATTAGTGTTAGATATTAGTCTTTTGTACCCTGTACAGAAGTCTTGTATGCCCTGTATAGTTTATATTTTTCTTATATCTTTATATCCTGAAAAACACTATAGTATAGTTATGATAAGTGTATAAAAAGTCTAATTCCTTGAAATAAACATGGCTCAGTCTCAGTCTTGCTAAGACTTCCCTCTGTGTGGTTAGCAAAAATTATTCTCAACAATAAGAGAACTTCTGGGGGAATCAACATCCCTGACCACAAGCTGTACTACATAGCAATAGTAATAAAAACTGCATGGTATTGGTACAGCGACATACAACGGAATAGAATTGAAGACCCAGNAAAGAACCCATACACCTATGGTTACTTGATCTTTGACAAAGGAGCTAAAACAATCCAGTGGAAAAAAAGACAGCATTTTCAACTCATGGTGCTGGTTCAACTCGTGGTCAACTTGTAGAAGAATGCAAATTGATCCATTCTTATCTCCTTGTACAAAGCTCAAGTCGAAGTGGATCGAGGACCTACACATAAAACCAGTTACACTGAAACTAATAGAAGAGAAAGTGGGGAAAATCTTGAACAAATGGGCACAGGGGAAATGGTTCCAAACAGAGCACCAGTAGCTTTTACTCTGAGACCAAGGATGAATAAATGGGAACTCATAAAATTGCAAAGCTTCTGTAAGGTAAAGGGCAAAGTCAATAGCACAAAGTGGCAACCAACAGATTGGGAGAAAATCTTTACCAACCCTACATCTGATAGAGGGTTAATATCTAATATATACAAAGAATTCAAGAAGTTAGCCTCCAGAGAACCAAATAAGCCTATCAAAAATGTGGAACAGAGCTAAACAAAGAATTCCCAACTGAGGAACACCCAGTGTCATAGAAGTACTTAAAGAAGTGTTCGGCATCCTTAGACATCAGGGAAACACAACCCTATGATTCCACCTCACACCAGCCAGAATGGCTAAGATCAAGAACTCATGTGACAGCAGATGGTGGTAAGGATGTGGAGAAAGAGGAACACTCCTTCATTGCTGGTAGGACTGTAAGCTGGTACAACCACTCTGGAAATCTTTCTGGCAGTTCTTCAGAAAACTGGACATAGTACTACCTGAAGACCACCTAGCTATGCCACTCCTGGGTATATACCAAGAAAAGGCTCCAACATGTAATAAAGACACATGCTCCCCTATATTCATAGCAGCCTTATTTATAATATCCAGAAGCTAGAAGGAACTCAGATGTCCCTCAACATACAGAAAATGTGGTACATTTACACAATGAAATACTACTCAGCTATTAAAAACAGTACCTTCATGAAATTTGCAGGCAAATAGATGGAACTTGAAAATATTGTCCTGAGTGAGGTAACTCAGTCAAAAAAGAACACATCATATGTGCCCACTGATAAGTGGATATTAGCCCAAGAGTTCAGACAATCCTTGTAACCTTTATTCATTAGAGGAATGTTCTACCACAAAGAGCAGCACAAGGAGAAAGAGGGGAGGGGATGAAGTCAATTAATTAAGTCATTTCTAACAGATCTAGCAGTTCAGTCATTTCAATTGAGCTCAATTGCATTGGCAGTCTATTGGGAGTCAATGCACTAAATACAATGCAGTGAAGTAGAGGCAGTTGAAGACAGAAAATAAGCAGCTAGAAGATTAGAACATATTGCCAGAGTTAGGTTGAGGCCAAGAAGACACTGGGTCCCCTCTCAGCCCTGACACAGCAGGATGAGAAGGTTGAGACCTGAGCTTAGTTTTAGGAAAGCATTTACAGAGACAAGAAGAGGATATCTAGACTGCCACACATCTTATTAGGCCTTTACTATAATAGGCTGTTGTTGGAAGTCAAAAAAAGGGGGACCTGGGGTGAAGAGGGGGAAGAGAAAAGGCCCAAACCCAGACTTTCACATATTCTCTTGTCAGTCAGGCATGCGAGAGCTGCCATACACTTTCCACTCAGCCCTGGGTGGGCATTCCTCTATCCCACACTTCAGGGGGTTGCCAAGGGGCAGCCCTTCCTGGGATTCCCAGAGCTATCTTGCTAAAGCCCAGGGATTATAGCAGAGATGGATGAGAGAAGAGGTTCCCAATACCTGCGAGAGTGAGTGCAGTGGATCTTAACTGGAGCACAGGAAGGCCTTCTAATTGAAGATTAGAAATGGCTCATTAGGAGAAAGCCTGTCCCATCCTCCTTGATGAGCAGAGACTTTCTATGGATTTAGAACTTTATTATAGAAATGCAGGGGAAAGGAGAGAAGGGAGGGAGGGAGGGGGAGAGAGAGAGAGAGAGAAAGAGAGAGAGAGAGAGAGAGA
>NC_034594.1:86422620-86431853 GCF_900095145.1 Mus pahari
AGAGAGAGAGAGAGAGAGAGAGAGAGAGAGAGAGAGTGAGAGAGAAGGCTAGAGAGAAAGAGAGTAAGAGATAGGAGAAAGGAGAGAAGACAAAGAGAAAGGAAAGAGGAGAGAGGAATGAGAGAAGTGAGAGGTAAGAGAACAAAGGAGTGAGAGAGCAAGGTGGGGGCTGAACAGCCCTTTTTATGGTCTTTCCTGTTGCTAGGAAACTGGGAAGGAGTTTAGCCTGAAGGTCAGAAGCTTGGGCCATTGCCTGCATGACTACTGACCATGCTTCTCTTGTNGGGGCTGTAGGGGGTGGTAACTTAGGCAGGAGCCAGAGTTCCAGGAGAATGAGGGAACACCTACCATGTCATGAAGGTGAATTAACACCCTTTGGGGTTCAGACCTCAGCTCAACTGGAGACCAGCCTGTCTGTCCAGAATGAGAGGCCCCTTGGTCTTGCAACTTTTATATGCCCCAGTACAGGGGAAAGCCAGGGCCAAGAAGTGGGAGTGGGTGGATAGGGGAGCAGGGCAGAGGGAGGGTATAGGGGACTTTTGGGATAGCATTTGAAAGGTAAATGTAGAAAATATCTAATAAAAATTTTAAAAAGATAAGATATTTCTTTCAGGTTAAATACAAACATTTTTATTATTTCAGCCAACTCCTGATTAAATTTAATTGGTTTAAGAGAAAAACTAGTAATATATGTTCAAACTACTCACTGATCACAATAGTATATTGAAGTATTTTAGATAATTTAGAATAAAAATAAAGTACATTAATGAAATAAACAAGAAGCATTTACTGTTAAAATATCCCGTTAAATGCCGATGGTATATAAGATATATCCTAAGCACTATTACCAAATACCACTGGTACTGTTAGTTATGAAATATATATGATAATTTCAGTATATACACAATATACAATAATTTATAGACTATCTATAATGAAATACATTGATTTAGTGTTATCATTCAGCACATATTAAAGGATGTGGACAATAATGTCAGAATGATGGAACTAAAATTCCTGCTTGGTATAAGCTATTTGCTGAAGCTTCCTGTCTCTATAAAAATTAATGGAAGTGGTCAAAGGATACATGCCAAACATTTGACAGAAAATGAGGTATAAACCTTCACCTTTGTGTCGTAAATTCAGAACCCTGACAAGAATTTAATACTGCCATTCCCTTAAAAATATGAAAGCAAATACGACCTGCTCTCCTTTGAAGTTAAGACAATATAATTTTTTTTTTTACTTTAACCCCTAGGTTAGAGGTAGTATCATGTTCCCTTTTAAAATGTTGATTTAGAAAAAAAAAAGACATTGAATTTCCAACTTCAGCAAAATTCTGCTGTCAAAATCTTATTCATACTAAGTGGCCTCAGCATGTCACTGCTGTCCTCTGAGAACTGGACTGGCTCTCTGTCAAATACCAAATTGATTTTAAAACTGTGGATGGCTCTGAGCTAGAATACTTGGAAGCTGTGTATTTAATTGTATTGGTGCCAGGATAGGAGTCAGTGTCTCATTAGATAGGTGAGGAGCAGGTTTACACCTTGTTCTAAGTTCAGGGGAGGTTACAAGTAGGGGTTTATCATTTTAGCTTGCACATATGGTGATCACAGACTAAAATCAGGCATTCTTAAGAAAATGTTACATTCTAACACAATGAACATTAACTTTCAGGTACTGTTTTAAATGAGATTCTGTATGCTTAAGTTGTATGATAAATAAAGGAGGATCAAAAGTGTTTCCACATAGCCAAGATGCAGTGTGTTCACAAAGATCCCTGAAAATATAATTAAAAATATAGGATGGGCCAGTAGAATTTGTGTTCCAAGAGATTGCGTACATTTAAAAGCAAATAATCATTATTTTCATTTTGCCAATAAAATAACTCATTTAAAAGGGCACAATATAAAAAATTACACTCAAATACACTTGATAAGCACAAGTACAGTTCAACTAATGACTTTATTTCAGTTGTCACTGTATGATCTTGAAAGTACAGAAATACATGATGCAGAACTGTAATCTTGGTTACTAAGAAATACAAAAAATAAAGATATATAATTGGAGTGAAGAAAGTTCAGATCATAAAGTTTCTATTCTTAACCAAATAACCAAATGTGTTTCTACTCCCAGTGCAAGTGTATGCACATATTTCTGTACCTGTGTGTGTTAGAGAGAGAGGGAGAAGGGGAGGGGGAGAGAGGGGAATGGAAGAAAAAGGAGAGACAGTTACAAAAAGAAATCTATATAGCATTTTGTCAACACACTTTATATAAGTGGAACAGTTCTTAACATTTAAGCTACATGGGAAATAGTGTAAGAAGTAAAGAAAAGTGAAAGAAGATTTTTGATAAAAACAAAAGAACTTATATTCACAGGAGATAGATTGATTGAATTTAAAAAAGAAAAGATAATAAAAATCCTGAAAATGGAGAAGGAACAAAAAAATAAGTTGGGGTTTGCTAAATTACATGCTCTGAACTTTAAGGAGTGCTGTGGTAAATTTTAGATACAGTCCTAATAGAAACTAAGCTATTTTGTTGTGCTACTGAAAAACATGGACAAAAAAATGAAGTTAGTGACCAGCTCCAGCTTTGGACTCCTGTAATTATGGAGTGAGGAGACCTTTAATGTAAGACACATAGTATTGATTATACTGCTATGGCAGAATATGTGAAAGAGAATCAATTATGTTGTGCACTTTGTCTCACCATGTTCTGTTCCTTATCACGGTTTTATTCTTAAGTATTTATTCTTGGTTGTGAGTCTAGCCTTTAACGGCTGAGCCATCTCTCCAGCCCAATTCTTAAGTATTTAAAAGAGAACATGCTCTAGACATATGTGTAGCAGGAACTACTCTTTTCTGATCAGCTCATTTGAAATTCTGAAGATGAAGTAATGTTCAAAACGATGTCAGTGTCCATGTACATTCACATAAAACTGTGGGTTTAATGATATGGATGGCCAATGATGCTTTTGTTTTGTCTAAACATACAACACTGCATGTTATGTTAATAATTTATTATCAGGTGTAGACATAATTAGGGATAAAGTATGAATATATCTGCTACATTCTTTTAAATGAAAATATATAATAATGAGGCTACCCCAACAAACTATGTTTACGTGCTGACAGGTATTAACATTTTTTCATCATAATCTCAGTACATTTCCGTTGGCTTCTAGACAAGCTATTAATAATTCATAATAATGCAAGCTTCCTCCAATTTTGGAACAGGATGTAATTTAAACCCCCAAGTTCATGCCCGTGCCTAAGAATCTTCTTCTCAGTTCTTCCCTGAAACCATAATAATTTCTCCCACCATACTATTTTGTTGGCTCATATATATAAACTTGACTGTCACTTGCAAATTAGGTATAATCAAAGGATCTTAAAATTTTGTGGTCTAAACTGTAGTGTGGATAGTGTGGAAAAATTACTTCCCAGAGGCATTACACTGAGAGGTTTATCCATTAGATCTGTTATTATAACCATAATTTTAGCCACATGTCTGATATAGACACTTGATCCTGAATATATACATAAGTGATGTGTCTGTAGGAAAAAATGATGAAAATAAATGCAAAATAGAAGGATACTTCTGAGAAAATCCAGGTATTTCACAAGATTTTCAAATTCTTTTGTGACATGCAAGTGAAGTGTCTCAAAGCATCAAGTTCTGATAGAATCCTTATAGACAAGATATTTCTTTTTTTTAATGAAAATAGATTCGTTTCACATACACTTTATCTTGATGATAGTTTCACTTCCCTATAATCTTCCCAATTTCTCCCAAACTACCTCATTTTTAGAAACACTTAATTTTTGTCCCTCATTAGAACAGTACAGGCTTCTATGAGATGATGGAACATAACTAAATAAAAAAATAATAAGATGAAGTAAAAATCTTTCATATCACAGATGGACAGGATTCATTCCATAAGAGAGAACCCATGGTTGAGACTGTTTGGAAAACCATGACAGTCTAGAGACCTAAGATAAAATAAAAGTATCACTGATTTCAATAAGAACCACAACTTAAAGGATCAGTAAAATGACTCATAACTATATTCTGCTATACTCATAGATTTTGTCTTATTGGGTCATTTTCAGAGAGACTTCCTCTGGCAGCAGATGGGAACATATGGATATACCCACATTCAGACATTGTACAGAGAGAGTCTAAATGGGGAGTTTTCATGAAACACCTACCTTCAAAGCTGAGGAAATCTCATGGAAGAGGAGGGAGAAAGAATCTAAGAATCTGAGGGATGGAGAACACCAGGAGAACAAAGACACATGAGATCAACAAATCAAGTTGCATATGAGCTCGCAGAGACTGAAACAGCAAGCACATGGCCAAAATGGATGTGCACCAGGTCCTCCGCCTGCGAAGCCCTAAAGAAAGTAGTAATTCAACTAAAACTATAGTTACAAATGGTTATAAGCCACCAAGTGAGTGGCAAAAAAGCAAAACTTGGACATTTTCAAGACCTGCCAGTGTTCTCCAGCACAAAAAATTCTCTCCAGCTCTCTCATTATGGAATCTTGAGTATATTATTATATATATATATATAATATATATATATATATAATATTGTACATTATATTACTTTAGTATTTTAATGGCACATCGGACTATAAGAAACAAATTGATTTCTGACTCTTGTGCCTGCTTTTGTGATTCTTCTGCTGATAGGTAATTTCAAGGGAGTTAATGTCTACTTTTGTCCAACTATAGTAATTATTAGGCATGGAATAATAAGTCTCATAAAACTTAACTTATACACTGAAGTGAAATAAGACGCAGAAATTTATACTTGAAAAAAGATACTATATAATTTATTTTATCATCATGTTGTTTTATTTTTGATCTAGTCAGATATCATTTGTTATTTCTAAACACACATGTTCAAACTTGATAAATTAACAAAATGAATACTGCATTTTCAACATTTCTAAGCCTGTCTCTTTTACCTACCTCTTCCTTTTCCCCTTACGTGTTTCAGTCTTCTTTATTCTTTGTTTTTCAGAATCACAACACAAGCAATTTAACAATAGTGGGTCAGAACAAAGGATGATGCACAAAACTAAATCTTATAAATAACAAAGAGAATAATTAGGGTAGCATCAAACTAATGTGGATTCCTGATCAGTACCTGCACACACACACACACACACACACACACACACACACACACACACACACACACACACACACACACACACACACACACACACACACACACACACACACACACACACACAAACACACACACACAATTATGAATGAAAAGTACTGCAATCAATAGGCTTTAAGTTCTTTAGCTACCTTTCCTATCTCTAGTCCTCATGAGCCTTTAATGATAATTTATATTTCCCTTCCCACTGTAGACTCCCAGAATTTCAAATTTTAGATTACAAACATAATATACATATTTTCACTTTACTTGCTACATGAATTTTAAACAAAATGATCACTCCAGACTAAATAGAAATGCTATTGATAGTATTCAGAATTCTCCTGAAGAAAGTATATTGGTACACATACAAAATTAAAGACAATGTATAAGCTCAAGATTCCATAATGAGGGAGCCGGAGAGAATTTTTGGTGCTGGAGAACACTGGCAGGTCTCGAAAATGTCCAAGTTTTGTTTTTTTGCCACTCACTTGGTGGCTTATAACCATTTGTAACTATAGTTTTAGTTGAATTATTACTTTCTTTAGGGCTTCGCAGACAGAAGATATACATATCTTGTACATATACTCATGCAAAAAAACCCTCTTGCACAAAATTTTTAATAAATCATTAATTAAAAATCCATAGTAAAATATGGGCTATATGCAAGGTAGAAGAAATGAATTCGTTGCATTGTTTTCTTCTTTAATAGTCTAATATTTTATTTTCATCCTCAGGTTTCAGAATCCTCTCTAAACAAAACCTGTTATATATACATACACATAATACTTAATAATATATGTTATATATATTATACATGTGTATAAAATATATGCACTTATGTATATACATGCATATTTGTTTATATAAGTTAAATATTATATGGATACATATAAGTCGGGTTAGAATGTAAGTAGGTGAGGTGTATTATAGGTATGTTTTTGTATGTGTCTGTTTATATAGGTATGAGTGTATGTGACTTATCCTAATGTGTGTATATGTACAAGCACATGCACAATCAGAAGGGAAAGGGAAATGTTAAGTTCTTGCTCTGTCACCCCCATCTTATTTTTTGAAACACAGATCATCACTGAAACTGGAAGTGAGCAAACTCCAGCAATGCTTTTGTCTTTGTTCTCTACAGTGGTATGGGACTCTGTTTGGGCTTTTATATAGATGCTGCATCAGAAATTGGGTCATTAGATTTTGTGCAGTAAAATACCTTACCCAATGTACTATGTTTGCAATCCCATTAGATATATTTATATACTTATTTATTTTATATTCATTAGTAAGTGGATGCCATGCTAATGTACTTTGTCATGTGATTCATAGAGAATGGATTAGTATTTTATTTTCTTCCAAATAATACTCAATATTGATGGGCCAGGGCTATAGATAATAATTTGCATCCCTTTGCTGGCTCAATGTTGAGGCTGCCAATCTCATCCATAATAACACCATGATTTTCAACAGCTTACTTTCCATTCAACTTCATATTGTGTCTGGTTACCAATTTTTGGAAGCATGGTGGCAAAATTAAATTGGTTGTGAATACAATATGAATATCTGACATCTAATGTTTCAAGATGTTCCAAATCTTACCAACTGTCCTCCATCTCTTGGTTGTTAGAACCTTTCCATATCTATTTATGATCTCTACATGTTTTCCAACACATTACTTCATACTTTAGACTACAGAATGAGCAAAGGAGAAAATTTTGGAAAACAGTAGAAATATCTCACTAAAATATAATCAATTGTTGGAAAGAAAACCTTTCTAATTCTATCTTATTGGTTGATTAAAAAGTTAAATATAAACATAACGTGGATGGGAGATTTAAAAACAATACTTTTGGTTAAGTTGGGACTACAAATGTATTTGATTAAGAGATATAAGAGACACTGAAATTTCACACATTTCTTATTCCTCTTCTTGGTTTTTTATTTGATATTTCTGGCATTGTTAATCATGCCTAGAAAGGTTAACTTATTATTCTAAGAATATTTTATTGTGTCAATAACTTTTTATCATGTACGTCAAAATTTATTGATGCCAGTTTTATTGAAATTACTTTTGATTCTATTTTTTTCAACAGTGACTAAAATGAAGAGATTGTGATTTACAGTCCCTTGATGTAACACTGTCCCTAGAAATATTAATGATCATGGGTATACTTTACTTACACTCGAATGAACTGTTTATATTTATTTATTTTTTTATTTTATTTTATTTTTGAGACAGGGTTTCTCTGTGTAGTCCTGGCTGTCCTGGAACTCAGTCTGTAGAGCAGACTGGCCTCGAACTCAGAAATTCTCCTGCCTCTGCCTCTCAATTGCTGGGATTAAAGGTGTGAGCCACCATTGCCCAGTTTAAATATTTTAATATGCTCTAATTACCTGGGAGTAAGGAAATGTTCACAATCCACTGTGTTTTAATAGTTTACTACTTACTTAAGACTTTTATTTCATATTAATCTTAAATTCAAATTCATTCAAAAATAATATGTGGAAATTAGAAGCATACTCATCAAGACCAAGACAGATGAAGTGATATCTCTTTATGCTATGATGTGATATGAGGATTGACAAACTAATATGACTAATTTATATGGGAAAGGGATATGACATCTCTTTCTAATATTTCCAGAGCTATATATTGCCGTTTTCCTAAGAAGCTCTATAGCAACTGCTTGCAAGTTTTGATTCAATTTAAAAGAATAAACTCTGTAGGTAGCTTTAGGTCCCAAGATAAAAGAAGAAAGGTAATGTACCACAGTTGCTTGAAATTCTATCAGTATACTTTAAGACAATATTTAATATATAAGGATTATATATTCTTTTTCATGTATTAGTAGTTTTTCAGTGATATTGTTTGAGATAAGCCAGGATACAACTCTAAATGCTTCTGTTACAAAATGAAACATTACTATTAAGATGGAACACTTTCTAGATTAACTGTAAAGATTAATATCATTGAAGTCATTTTTAAAAATCTCTACAAATTACCTACTATAATCCATGAATCATATTTCCATATGGGATGCTTACACAAAGGGATCTATCATGACTGCCTTCTGGAAGACCCAGCAAGCTGCTGAAAGGGTCAGGTGCAGATATTTGCACCCAAGCAATGAACAGAAGCTGCTGACCCCCATGATTGGACTTAGGAGAGGCTGAAAGAAGCTGAGGATGGGGGGCGACCCTGTGGGAAGACCAGTAGTTTCAATTAATATGGAACACCGAGATCTCTCAAGCACTGTACCACCAACCAGGCAGCATACACCAGCTGATATGAGGCCCCCAACACATATACAGCGGAGAACTGTTGAGTCTGTGTTCAATCAGAGAAGATGTACCTAACCCTCAAGAGATTGGAGATCCAAGGGAGTTTAGAGGTCAGGTGGCATGGAGTTGGGGGTGGAAACATACTCATGGAGACAGGGAAGTAGGGAGGAGAGGTATGGGATGTGGAACAGTCAGCGGGTAGACTGGGGGAGGGGCAATAAAATCTGGAGTGTAAAAATAAACAAACAAACAAATAATAAATAAATAATAAAATCTATCACTAAAAAAGCCTAATTTTTGTTATAGATTGTTTGTTGTTCATTGACTTTTCCATGATGAGACTGCATTCATTTCCAGCATCAGTTATTATGAGCAGACTTTATAACTTACAATACATTAAATCTCCTTTCTTCCCTCCTTACAATTACCTTGAATCCAAGACCAAACAATACATACTTTTAAAAATCTAACAGTAAATGGAAAGAAAAGGGTCTTGGAACATAAATAAAATAAGATTTAAAAAAAACAACACTAAAAACAAACAAACAAAGGGTTACCACTGTAGAATGCTGCCTTCTCACAACTCAAGTTTTCAAGGATGTTTCTTTCTGTTCCTGTATTGAGTTTTATAGTTTCTCTGTTAATGTTTTCATGATGTTATATTTCACAAATACTTCAATTTGATGTTCATTAAAATTTTCCTCAGATTCCAAGAACTGTCACCATGTTTTGTCAATTGCTTTTAATTATAATACTCATTT
>NC_034594.1:86432658-86441191 GCF_900095145.1 Mus pahari
CCATTTGCCTAAGAATTTCATAAATTCGTTGTTTTTAATAGCCGAGTAGTACTCCATTGTGTATATGTACCACATTTTCTGTATCCATTCCTCTCTTGAGGGATGTCAACAATTTTTTAACTACTGAATCATCTAGTTTGCCACTATAATAAGATTTGAAATAATTTTCTATTCTCATTATATTATTTAGATGGTTAACAATTGCACACAGAATGATTGTATTGATTGATGGATGGGAGAGCCTTTCCAGAATAAAAAAATTCCACTTTGTATCCTGTTCAGAAAGTCTACTGAGAGGTGCCTGTTTGATGTTCAACTTGGGAAAAATTATTAAAGAAAGAAAACCTAGAATAATACCAGATGTTACAGCAAGGACTCCAGATGACCTCTAACAGACATACCCTTTCATGATTCCCCCATCTTGAGGTAAAGTACTGTTGCGTACAGATATGAGGTTGGACAATACTACAGAATGCCATGGGTAGGTGCAATGAAACGTCAAAACATGTAGCACTGAAAGTATTTTTTAAAAGTAAAATAATATTAGTAGATGTTCCTCTAGGAACTGTCTAATCTCAATTTCTTGGCCTCATTAACTTGGAAAGTATGGGTTTCATCACATGAATTGAGACAAATTAAAAACAAAAGACAGGTGCTTATTCATATAACATCTGTGCCACTATACTTTTGGTTTTGAGAAAGAAACATTAAATTTTGTAGCTGGTGATGGGGAGAACATCTGTGAAGACTGGTGATTATGGAAAGAATATAATCAAATAAGTTGAAAACTTAAAATCGTAGTAAGGAAATACAATTTAAAAAAATTAAAAAACACATATGTTAGCATCTAAATCGATCTATGGTATACACTATGAAAAGATTTTTTTTAAACATCTTTCTTCCAAAATCACTTTTCTTGATTAATAAAAGTGATTAGATTTGTAATATTCTTACATAAATTTTATCTAGTTAATTTCTCTGTGAAAATTCTTTTCCAGAACTGTGGGAACTGCTTTGTAGTTTTAACTGTGTTTCTATATGTGAATGTCTATAGGTATGTTTGTATTTGCATGTAAATACATATTTACATTACTTTACTATCCATTCTTTCTGCATCTCAGGATGCACATAATCATAAACAAAAGGACTTGAAAAAACATTGCTTCCATGCTGAACTATAGAGTTTTATTCTTCTAAAGTTTTTTAAAATGTATAACAAAGATTTTAAAGCCATTTATAGTCTTTTGGGTATTAAAATTATCTTTAGATTATATACAATATAGTATAATATGTGTAGGTTATTTAGCAATATTATATTTCAGAGACTACAAAGATATTGACTGTCTTCACATTTGTCAATGAAATATCAGAACCTGGAACTAATAACAGGGATGGCAGTATATATGTTAAAATAAAAGAATAACTAATATGTAATATATATTTATATATATGTATGCATAGCTGTGTGCACACATAAAATATATAATAAATTAATAGAATTTGCATATAGGAAGTGCTTATACAAAGCACTGCTCTATCAATTCATATAATAACCCATAAATGATTTTATTTCTATAAATAAATTGGATCATTTTTTGTACAAGAAATCTAGTTCCATCATTTTTGTCACTCCAAATTTCTTCTTCTACTTTTCTCTTGACTCACAGCAGGTTTATGTCAACCATGTCTTGTATTTTAAATGTGTGTGTGTATGTGCATTTTTTAAAAATTTATTGAGTACAGTTAGTTTTGCTTGTGGGAATGTGTCTTTGGGACTGAACTCTTAGGATTGGGTAGTCTTTCTCAGAGTCTGGTCCTTCAAAAGGAATGATATTTCTTTTTCTCAATAGCAAGTGATGGCCTGTAGATGTTCATCTAGGGGTGGGTGGGGGTCTATTATTGCAAAATGTACAGCAAATGTTTTGGTAAATCACATTCAATTTTCAAAGTTACTGTCAGCAAATCCATATGTTTCATTGTACCTTACTTTACCAATATATTTTAATCTTCCAAAATAGAAAATGAACCTATTATAAAACCCATCCAATTCTATTGATTACTCTTTTTGGGAGATATTATTCTATATTATGCTTCTGTGAACTTGACTACTTCAGGGTTTTCATGTGATGAAATTATAGTTACAGTGTATTGTTACTGGTTGATTTCACTTAAGTTAATTCCCTCAAAATTATTCCATTTAATATCACATGTCTGAATTTCTTTCATTTTTAGTTAGAATTGTATCTTTAGGTTTATTATAAGCAATAATGGTGCATAAAGGGATATTACTCAGTTGGGTGTAGTCACAAATGTTTATCCATGTAACACTGATGGATATCAAAAGATCCTTTCAATTTGAAATATTGCAATTAATGCTGTAATATCATGAGTGTAAACAATCCAACATGGTACTCTCAACTTCTGGATATGTGTACAGTTGTAAAATTTTGTGTTTTGATAATTTCATAGCTTGATGTTTTTTGAAAAACAATAGTGTGTCACAGCATCTACTTCCGACGTATTATCACTGACATTAGTCAAAGATGTCAATTCCTCCAAATGCTCACTAACAAATATTATTTATTTTATATTAGATCCTCATGGGTGACAAATGTTGTCCTTACATGTTTTGGATTTGTGTTTCCATAATATTAGGTAGTACATAATCACAGTGAGCATCTTTTAATACCCCAGTGATTACTCACAAAAGTTCATTAGAAGGAGTACTATGCAAGTCATTTGGGAGTATTTGGTTTATTGGTTGTGGTTTGGGGGTTTGATTTTGTAGACTTCTCTTATGTCTGTACTTTAACTTCATTCCTGACTTGATTTACATATATATCCTTCGATTTCCTGAATGGTTTTTCTCTTTATTGTCTGTAAAGCTGTAAATTATTAAATTTTAAATAGTTGTATTTGTCTATTTTAATTCTTTTCTTGGCTGGCTTTTAAATTAAAAATGTCAATAGTATTATTACTATGAAGATTCTTTTCTTTTGAAAGACTTGTATAATCTACTCTGGAAATTTACTGCTATTGTTGTATCTGTTTGTCTGTTGTTCGTTCATATATTTGTAATGAACTCCTTCAACAGTTAACACATCACACCCATACATGTATCATTAAATACCATCGAGTTTTCATAAGCTTCACAAATGCAATCACATTCTACCATCACACAGTGTTTGACACTGTTATACTCTTTCAGCAGAGTTCTACCAAATGAGTTTATTTTCTGTATCTGCTTTCCAATCCTATAGGTATATTTGACTTAAACATTTGAATGAGAGTATCTTTTGTTACTACTCCAAACAAATAAAAATGATGTAGGGTTTAGTAGCAGATAAACCAATTACATAATGATTGTCAAGGAAAATATTTAATTATATGAAAACTTTCTAATAATCTCATAGTTTACTAAGCTGTTTACATCACTATCTAAATGAGTGACATGGTACTTATATTTCTCATGAAAACAATACATTTCCTAGTATGTAATGAGTGTAGGCATGGCAAAGCCTAGCAATGGAGTTCCTAACTAGTCTGTGCAAAACCTAGGAACCTATTACCAACACTGCAAATAAATGAGTAAAATTATAGCTGCAAACTCTGTAATAGAACATTTTCCTTAGTGCCAACTCATGTTCCCATGGCTTCCACTCACATGTGTCTCTGACACTGGAGAACTAGGAGATATGATTTTAAGAATATCATGTCTGCCATTAAAAGCTCATTTTTTGCTGTTTGCAAATGGGATGGATTCCTAGCAGGGAAGATCTCTGGATGGCCTGTCCTTCAGTCTCTCCTCCATTTTTTTGTCCCTGTGTTTTCTTTAGACATGAACTAAATCCCAACACTGTTGCTGATGCCAAGAAGTTCTTGCTGACAGGAACCTGGTATAGATGTCTCCTGAGAGAATCTGCCAGCACCTGATTAACACAGATGCAGATCCTCACAGTCAACCATCAGTTTGAGGCCAGGGACTTCAATGGAAGAGTTAGGGGAAGGAAAGAAGAAGGTGAAGAGGATTGCAAACCCATAGGAGGAACAATATCAATCAACAACCCTCCCCCCGAAAAAGTATACATGGATGGGTCCATGGCTCCAGTTACATACATATGGAGCAGAGGATTGTCTTATCTGGCATCAATGGGAAAGTCCTGTGGAAGCATGATGTCCCAGCATATGGGGATGCTAGAGCAGTGAGGTGGGAGTAGGTGGGTGGATGGATGGGTGAGCACCCACTTAGAGGAAAGGGGGAGGGGAGATGGGATTTGGGTTTTTGCTGAGGGGAGACCAGAAAAGGAACAACATTTGAAATGTAAATATATAGAATTCTTCATTTTTATGAAATCTGTTTTTCATGATATACAAGGAATTTTTTTCATCTAAATTCCTGTTATTCTAACCAAGAATAGAAACATTTTTTAACTAGTAGCCATAGGATAATGCAGAGTGTGAATCAAATCTGAGAATGGATAGATAGAAATGAAAAGCATCTCTGTCTTAATATGAAAAACATAGAAATCATGCTGTTATATGTCACCACATCAAAACTCATGACTCCACATTTGACTTAAGGTCATGATTACACAGATTTTCATATTTCTATAATACTTATTCTACAGGAATCAAATGATATATTTATGGAATGTTTTGTTTTCATCTTCTAGACAATAAATATAGAAAAAATATAATAATATTCAAAATAAAATAACAATATGCATGTCAAACTAGTTGGTCGATGAAAGTATAGAGATGTATAACAGTTTCTATAATGTATACTTTATGCAAACATATGAGTATAGAGAAGTATACAAATGTATGCATATATTACAAATATGACTCTTATGTAGGGGGTAATTTAGAATATTAGTGTATAAACTGAATGCCAAATATCGAAAAAAATGGAAAAGTATCATAAATTTTCTAAAAAATCCCCTAATGGATAAAATTAAGAAGAAACAATTTATGTAGACACATATACACATATATTCATATATATGGATTAATATAAGTACTTCTATCTTTCATAAAATTACTAACTATAGTAAGAAAGTCACTACTACTGTGACTTAGTAACATTAAAATTCATGAATTATGAGTTTTGACTTATGGTTGACATCTAGTAATTTCATCTGTACAAAACAAAGCTGACATCTTGGGAGACTAACAGTTCAGTATGCATGGTATCAATTTCAGACTTTAGAATCTGGAAAAGAGCATGCAGTCCTATAGTGACAGCTAACAACATTGGTTATTTGCACTTTCAAATATTGTAAACGAGCCGGGCGTGGTGGCGCACGCCTTTAATCCCAGCACTTGAGAGGCAGAGGCAGGCAGATTTCTGAGTTCGAGGCCAGTCTGGTCTACAAAGTGAGTTCCAGGACAGCCAGAGCTACACAGAGAAACCCTGTCTTGAAAAACCAAATATATATATATATATATATATATATATATATATATATATATATATATAGTAAACGTTTTCATTTCTTTTTTGTCTAGCTATCAAGCCATGTATATTTTTACATGCCTGATAATAGCTCAGAGACAGACAGGTTGAACAATAAAACAGAAATGAAGACCCAGAAATAAACCACACACCTATAGTAACTTGATCTTTGAGGAAAAAAAAACCAAAACAAAACTATACAATGGGAAAAAGAAAACATCTTACATAAATAGTGTTGGTCTAACCGACAGTCTCTGTGTATAAATATGAAAATACAACCATATTTATCACCTTGCACAAATCTCAAGTCCAAGTGGATCAAGACTGCAACATAAAACAAGGTACACTGAATCTAATAGAGGAGAAAGTGGGGAAAAAGCCTGGAGAGAATGGGCAAGTGTGGAAATTTCCTGAACAGAATTCCAATGGCTAAAGCTGTAGGAACAATAAATGATAAATGGGACCTCATGAAACTGAAAAGCTTCTGTAAGATTAAGGGCATAGTCAATAAGACAAATCACCAACCTAGAGATTGTGAAAAAAAAACTTCACTAGCCCTATATCTGATAGATGGCTAATATACAAAACATATAAAAATGGGTATAGATTTAAACAGAGAATTTACAACAGGAAAATCTTGAATGGCTAAGAAACACTTAAATAAATGTTTAAAGTCTATAGTGATCAGGAAAATGCAAATCAAAACAACCCTGAGAATCTTACTTATACCAATCAGAATGGCCAAGATCAAAACCTCAGGTGACAGCACGCGTTGGAAAGGATGTGGAAGAAGAGGAACACTGCTCCATTGCTGGTGGAATTGAAAACTGGAACCACTCTGGAAGTTATTCTGGAGGTTCTTCAGAAAATTGGAAATAGATCTATCTGAAGACCGAGCTATACCACTCTTGGGGCATATACCCAAAGATGTTCAACCATGCCATAGGGGCATATGTTCCATTATATTCATACTGGCCTTGTTTGTGATAGCCAGAAACTGGAAACAACCTAGATGTCCCACAATAGTAAAATGGATACAGAAAATGTGGTTCATTTACACAGTGGAATACTAGTCAGCTACTAAAAACAATGACATCCTGAGTTTTGCAGGCAAATGGATGGAACTAGAACATATCATCCTAACTGAGGTAGCTCAGACCCAAAATGACATTTATGGTATGTACTCACTAGTAAGTGGATATCAGCCAAAAAAAAAAAAAAAAGTACAGAATACCAAGAATACAATCCATAGACCTCAGAAATGTTAATAAAAGGAACCCAAGTGAGGGAAAAGAAAGCAATCACATTAGGGAGGAGGGAGGGAGGGATTTGGGTGGAAAAGGGGACAGGTTGGGGAAGAGGGCAACATGATCAAGTATTGGGTTAGGGTCAGAGGACTGAAGTCCTGAGGGCCAGCAGAAAGAATGAAAACAGGCAACATCAGGAGTTAGGAAGAGAGGGGACTCTCCAGAATGTACTAGAAATCTGGGATGTGAGAGACTCTCAGGACTAAAAGGGAAGGACCTTAGATGAAATGCCCTACAGTGGATATAGGGAAATTGTAGAGCCCACTTCCAGCATAAGACAGGGTATCAAGTGTGGGATGAGATTGCCATTCCACAGTCAAAATATATGACCCATAATTGTTCCTGTTTGAAAGAACTGCAGGGATAAAAATGGAAAAGAGCTTAGGTAAACAGGTCCAGTGACAAGCACATATTAGGATACAGCTCAAGGGGAGGCCCCAAGGTCTGACACTATTACTGAGATTATGGTGTGCTCACAAAAAGTGGCCTATCATGACTGCCAACTGAAAGACCCAACAAGCAGCTGAAAGAATCAGATTCAGTTATTTGCACCCAACCAATGGACAGAATCTGCTGACCCCTTTGGTTGAATTAGGAAAAACCTATAAGAAGCTAAGAAGGAGGGCAACCCTGTAGGATGACCAGCAGTCTCAGGTAACCTGGACTGCCAAAATCCCTTAGACAGTGGGCCACCAACCAGGTAGCATACACCAGCTGCTATGAGGCCACCAAAACATATACACCAGAGGATTGCCATGTCTGGACTCAGTCAGAGAAGATGCACCTCAAGAGACTGGAGACCTCAGGGAGTGGGGAGGTCTAGTGGGTTGGGGGATGGGAGGGTGGGGACATCCTCCTGGAGTAGAGGGGTGGGGAGGAGGTATATAATGTGGAACAGTCAAAGGGTGGACCAGGAGTGGGACAAAACTGGACTGAAAAAATATTAAATAAAAATTTTAAAAATCTATTTTAAATCAATTAATCAATAAATGAACAAAAGCTAAATGAATGCCACCCCAATATATTTGATTGCCTTGTTTGGACTGTTATATATTCTTCTATGAAAGCAAATTCCCTGTCAAGAAAAATAAATGAATAAAAGTGATTATAGCGTTTTATTACTGAGTTGTAAAAGGTTTCCTATGAAAGTTATCTAAGAAAAGGTAGAAATGCAAAAAGATCCTAAGCAGGTCAAGGGAAAAATTCCTTTTGCTTCTGTTCTTTGTCTAAGAAGTATTCTGTCCAAAAAGTTCCCCTCAGTTCAGTTCCTCTGACTGGTCTCTTTGTATTATTAGTGCTTTGGAGGATCATATACATCTTTCCAGAATGCATGATCACATGGTAAAAAGTTCATCACAAGTTCACACATAAAATTCCAATCATAAATCGAAATTGAAGTTTACACCAGAGAATGTTTACATGCATGTCTTAGACAGGGTTTCTATTCCTGCACAAACATCATGACTAAGAAGCAAGTTGAGGAGGAAAGGGTTTATTCTGCTTACGTTTCCATACTGCTATTGATCACCAAAGGATGGAGGACTGGAACTCAAGTAGGAGATGATGCAGAATCCATGAAGGGATGTTCTTTACTGGATTGCCTCCCCTGGCTTGCTCAGCTTGCTCTCTTATAGAACCCAAGACTACCAGCCCAGGGATGGTCTCACCCACAAGGGGCCTTTCCCCCTTGATCACTAATTGAGAAAATACCTTACAACTGGATCTCATGGAGGCATTTCCTCAACTAAAGCTCCTTTCTCTGTGATAACTC
>NC_034594.1:86441202-86459428 GCF_900095145.1 Mus pahari
CAACTGAAGCTCCTTTCTCTGTGATAACTCCAGCTGTGTCAAGTTAACACAAAACTAGCCAGTACATTAGCCATCTATCAGATATGAAGTTATTAAAATCATTTGCTGTTCAGTAGATTGTTTGGAAAAGGTTGTACTTTACAATATAGAAGGTTTAGAAGTCCTTTTTATTAATTTCCACATTTTGTCCTTTTTCTAATGGTGCTCTATTCAGAAAGTTGTCTGTGTCATTGAATTCAATTCAATTCAAGAATATCCCCCTATTTGTCTTCTATTAGGTTCAATATATCTGATATTATGTTGTATCTCTGATTCCCTTGGATCTGAATTTGGGCCGGGTGATAAATATGCATTGATTTGATTTTTTGTTTTTCTAGACATAGCAATTCAGTTTTGTCAGCATTGTTGGATATGTTTTCTTTCTTTCTTTCTTTCTTTCCTTCTTTCTTTCTTTCGTTTTTTAGTGTATTTTTGGCCTCTTTACCAAAATTCAGGCATCCTTTAGTTTGTGGGTTTATTTCTGATCTTCAATTCAATTGCATTAACCAAGATATTACTTATATGCAAATACAATGCTGTTTTTATTACTATAGATTTTTTTAGTAACACTTGAAATCTATAAAACTGAGAATTCTAGTATTTATTTTATATTCAGCATTATGTTACCTATCCTGGTTTTTGTATGTTTCTGTATGAAGCTGATAATTTTCCTTTAAAGATATATGAAGAATTACAGTGAAATTTTGATGGAGATTACACTGAAACTATAGATTGCTTTCAGTAGATCCTAATTTTACTATATGAATCCTACTGAGATATGATAATTGGAGCTCATTCTAGTTTCTGATATCTTATTTAAATTTATTCTTCAATGTCTTAAAGGTTTTTATCATTCAAGTCTTTCACTTGCTTGGGTAGAGTTGCACCTAAGTATTTTCAATCATTATTATTACAAAAAGTGTTGCTTTATGGAATTCTTAATCAACTTTACATTTTTATAGAGGAAGTATACAAATGTTTGTAAGCTAATTCCATATCCAACAATTTTGCCTAAAGTATTTATCAACAAGATAAAGGATGTTTTTTCTCAGCCCTCACATTAGTTGTAATATTCTTGAAATTATTTTCTTCAAGTAGCTTGGATATATATCTTTTATGAGACACTGAACAAATTTTCTTTTTGATTTTTTCTATAAAATTATATTTCAGTCACCTTCTTGCTTCTTATCATCTCATCCATTGGGACAACTGGGATCAAGTTCATGGCTTTGACACATTCTTTCTCCCTTCCCTTCCACAGGGTGCTCTCATCCCTGAGGACTGGAATTTGATGGAGACACTACACATAGAACAATGTGTTTCAATCTCTGTCTCTCTCTCTCTCTCTCTCTCTCTCTCTCTCTCTCTCTCTCTCTCTCTCACACACACACACACACACACACACACACACACACACACACATACACACTCACACATACTCACACACACACTTTATATGTGTGTATATGTGCATGTTGCCTGGCTGTAGGTCTTTCTATGTGCCCCCATCTGTTCCAGGAAGTGTTCTTTCTGGTGATGGCTGAATAAAGATTTCATTTTTCACATGTAGAATAACTTTAGGTATCACTTTTTCACTACTTTTATTTATTCATTTTTTTAGGCCATTAGTACTTGGCTTTACTGTATATTTCTAGACCATCAGTCTCTTTTCTTTGGTTAACCAAGTCATGTCAGGTATGACTTCTATCTTGTGAAGTTATCCTTAAGCCAAATCAGACATTTGATCTTTCCTTGCACAAACCTTGTCCCACCATTGACTTAGAATATTTTGTAGGACTAAAGTATACTTTATTTCTGCTTTCCATGGAAAGATCTAGTCTTAATGAAAGCTAATTGTTTTTCTCCTCCAATAGCTATAAATTCTAAAGTAGCTGCTTGGCTAGGAATGGGAATTTGATCCCAAATCCTCTCTTACATGTTGAATTTTTGTCTGGATCATGCTTGCACAGGTCTCATTCACACTGCCAGAACCATTGTAAGTTTATTTGTGCAGTTTTCCTGTTATGTCTAGAAACACTGCTTGTAATCATCCAGCACTTGTAGATATTAGATTCTTATTATCCCCTTTTCTGCAGTGAGCCTTGGAAAGAAACACTGTATTATATGTCTTGAACATTACAGTTTCTGAGTCTGTGTTAATCATCATCTACTGTACATAGAATCTTCTCCTATGAGGGATAAGAAACGCATTTGTGGACATGATTAATATTTATTAGGAATTACTTCAATACTATATCTATTTATCAGCATAATAGTAGTAGAATATTACCTAGGTCCTATGACTAATCCATTAATATGATGATGGTATGATATTGGTGTAGATAGGGGTTTCATCTTGTGGAGCGAGATTTAAATTTAAATCCAGTATCTAGGTGCTGTTTATGCCCATGATATATATGCTGCTCATTCAATATTATGCATGTCTTGTCAAGCTAAGAATAACTTTAGTTCAAAGAATTCAAAGATGAATATAATCAGTCATTACTATATGCTTTTAGTAGCTTGTACACCCAGTATCTGAAAATACAAAAAATGATTAGGTATGCATAAAGTTCTCATGTCTGTGCCAGCCTCATATTCCTACATTCTGAACTGAAACATGTGGTGTCTTTATCGATAATGTTTTACCATTAAGTTCTGGGGTATAAGAACAAAAGACTGTCTAATTTGCAGGTCTATTGGATCCTGTTTTGTAATAACTGCAAAAGGGGAAAGTCATTATTGGAGACTTTAATTCACCACTGATATATAAAAAGGCATTGTAAATACATTTTATGATTTGTTACTCTGGTAATATACTGAGAACCTTATTATCTAAAAAGGCATTGTAAATTCTTTTTATGATTTGTTACTCTAGTAATATACTGAGAGCCCTGTCTTTGTATAGTTCTATTTTTCTATGATGATGAATACCAAGAATATTATTTATTATTTCATTGACTTTTATGTTATTGATAATTTGCTTATTATATACTCATAGATTTTTCTATATTTGCATAATTTTCTGTGTCCTTGATTCTTTACTTCATTTTAGCTAGTTTTGTCTTAAATTAATGGAGAAAATTCATAACATTTTCAGTTACTTCTGAATTCAAACTTTTTCCTTTGAAATGAATTTGCCATTTTTTACACATCCAAGTGACAATGATCCTTATAATCATGAGAATCTTGAATTTGTTCAAAATTTTGCATGAATAAACATGCATTTTCTTTGTTTTTGTTTTTGTTTTTTTGTTTATTTGTGTGGGTTTTTTTTTAGTTTTTTTTTAATTGGATAATTTCCTTATATACATTTTAAATGTTGACTCCTTCCCCAGTTTCCACTTTGCAAACCTACTATCCAATCCCCCCCTTTCTTTGCTTCTAGGAGGATGCTCTCCCACCCACCCTACACACTCCTGCCTCACCACCCTAGCATTCCTCTACAGTGGGGCATTAAACCTTCACAGGAACAAGGGCCATCCATCCCATTGAAGCCAGATAAGGCTCCTTTCAGCTCCTTCAGTCCTTCCCCTAACTCCTCCATTGGACTCCTTGTGCTTAATCTGATGACTGGCATCTGTATTGGCTGGGATCTGGCAAAGCCTTTCAGGAGACAGCTATATCAGGCTCCTGTCAGCAAGTACTTCTTGGCATCTTCAATAGTGTCGGGGTTTGGTGTCTGCATGTGGAATGGATCCCCAGGTGGGGCACTATCTGGGCAGCCTTTCCTTCATTATCCACTGTACCCATTGTTCTTGTATTTCTTCAGACAGGAGAAATTCTGTATTAAAATTCTGGAGATGAGTAGGTGGCCCCATCCCTCAACCAGCGGGCCATGTCTAACCTCTGGATATGGTTTTGACAGGTTGTCCCCACCCCATCCCCTTTGTGGGGTATTTCAGCTAATGTCACCCTTTTGGGGTCCTGGGAGGATCTTGCTTTTCTGGCATCTGGGACATTCTGATTGCTCCCTCCAGTTCTCCATCCCGCATTGCAACACAGCTCTGTTCAATTTTCTAACCCTTTGTACTTCTCCTCCATCTCCTCCCACAAATGATTTTTACCCCTTTTCCCCTCCCCATTTCTCTTCCTCCCAAGTCCTTCCCACTGTCTACTTCCCTTGATTTTTTTGTTCCCCCTTCTAAGTAAGACTGAAGCATTCACCTTGGTCTTCCTTCCTCTTGAACTCCATGTGGTCAGTGAATTGTATTGTGGGTATTCCACAATCTTTGCCTAATATCCACTCATTAGTGAGTACACACCATGTGTGTTCTTTTGTGACTGAGTTACATCACTCGGGATGATATATTTTAGATCCATCCATTTGCCTGGGAATTTCATGAAGTTGTTTTTAAATAGCTAAATAGCACTCCACTGTGTAAATGTATCAAATTTTCTGTATCCATTCCTCTGTTGAAGGATATCTGAGCTGTTTCCAGCTTCTGGCTATTATAAAAATGGTTGCTGTGAACATAGTGGAACATTTGTCCTTTTACATGCTAGAGCAATTTCTGGGTATATGTCCAGGAGTGGTATAGCTGGATCCTCAGGTATTACTAAATCCAATTTTCTGCGAAACCACCAGACGGATTTCCATAGTGGTTGTACCAACTTTTAATCACACCAGGAATTGAGGATTGTTCCTCTTTCTCCACATCCTTGTTAGCATCTGATGTCACCTGAAATTTTGATCTTAGCCTTTCTGACTTGTGTGAGGTGGTATCTCGGGGTCATTTTGACTTGCATTTCCCTGATGAACACAACATTAGGTGCTTCATGTCTATTCAATATTCCTCAGTTGAGAATTCTTTGTTTAGCTCCGTACCCTCTCCCTTTTTTCCTGTTTTTTCCAGACAGGGTTTCTCTGTATAGCCATGGCTGTCCTGGAACTCACTCTGTAGACCAGGCTGGCCTCAAACTCAGAAATTCGCCTGCCTCTGCCTCCCAAGTGCTGGGATTAAAGACATGTGCCACCACACCCGGCTTGTACTCCCTTTTTTAATTGGGTTATTTGGTTCTATGGAGTCTAACTTCTTAAATTCTTTGTATATATTGGATATTAGCCCTCTATCAAATATAGATTTGGTAAAGATCTTTTCCCAATCTGTTGGTTCCCATTTTGTCCTATTAACAGTGTCCTTTTTTTTCCTTTTCAACTTTTTTTATTAGATATTTTCTTTATTTACATTTCAAATGCTATCCCTAAAGTTCCCTATACGCTCCCCACCCCACCCTGCTCCCCTACCCACCCACTCCCACTTCTTGGCCCTGGCATTCTCCTGCACTGGGGCATATAAAGTTCAAAAGACCTAGGGGCCTCTCTTCCCAATGACGGATGACGAGGCCATCTAATGCTACATATGCAGCTAGAGACACGAGCTCTGGGGGTACTGGTTAGTTCATATTGTTGTTCCACCTATAGGGTTGCAGACTCCTTCAGCTCCTTGGGTTCTTTCTCTAGCTCCTCCATTGGGGGCCCTATGTTCCATCCTATAGATGAGTGTGAGCATCCACTTCTGTATTTGCCAGGCATTGGTCTAACCTCATACGAGACAGCTAAATCAGGGTCCCTTCAGCAAAATCTTGCTAGCATATGCAATAGTGTCTGAGTTTGGTGGCTGATGATGGGATGGATCCCTGAGTGTGATAGTCTCTGGATAGTCCATCCTTGAAAGTGTCCTTTGCCTTACAGAAGCTTTGAAATTTTATGAGGTTCCATTTGTCTATTTTTGATCTTAGAGCATAAGCCACTGGTGTTCTGTTCAGTAATTTTGTCTTGTACCCTTGTATTCGAGGGTCTTCCTCACTTTCAATTCTATTAGTTTCAGTGTATCTGGTTTTATGTGGGGGTCCTTGATCTACTTGAACTTGAGCTTTATATCGGGAGATATGAATTGGTCAATTTTCATTCTTCTACAGGTTGACAACCGCTTGAACCAGCACCATTTGATGAAAATGCTTTCTTCTTTTCCATATGATGGTTTTAGCTTCTTCGTCAAAGACCAAGTGTGCATGGGTTCCTTTCTGGGTCTTCAATTCTATTCCATTGATCTTCCAGCCTGTCACTTTATAAATCCCATGCAGTTTTTAATCAGTATTTCTCTGTAGTACAGCTTGAGGTCAGGGATGGTGATTCCCAAGTTGTCTGGGATACCAGCTCTTTCCCAGGGGCATTTGGGTATGGAGAGCTGTGGCACAAGTTCGGTTCCAGGTGCAGATGCATTGTCTTATTAATTATTGAATCAGAAATATTAATCAAACTTAATGAAATTTTCTCAACGTCTTTGTATGTTGTACAGTATTGAAGGAATTCTTAAAAAAGAGAATGGATTTAATTTACTCCTACAAGGTATTTAAAAGGTAGGTGTCTAATTTGGTTTCAAAGATTCCTCATAATTGCTCATTCATTATTGAGTGGCACTTTAATAGAACTATTCTAGCCTTAGCTAGATTATTTCTTACATATTTCATGGTAAACTTTTATTCAAGGAATATCCATTAATTTAGGCTGAATATATTCCCTTTCTTCTCCATTTCTCTCCTAACAATGACTTCCCTTTTCAATGTCCTAGTGGCTACAGTTACTATGAACCTTATATTTTTGTGCCCCAAGCAATTTGCACCTAAGTGTTCCATCAGAGATTTATCAGCCATCTGACTACCCCAACATAATTTTACTCCTATTGACTAAGTTACATATTAAACTAGAAATCCATGTATATAGTTTTCCTTTTCATCATCATTCTTTTACTTAAGATTCTTCCTATTTTCTTGTTTTGCATATTTTTGCATTCATTAAAAAGGTTTGTAATTCTTTATAAAACTGTATATAAATGTGGTACCTTAACAATAGTTTAACAAGAAAGTTTACAAAACTTGTTTCCAACTAATTCTTTTACAAAGTTTATTTTTTATTTCATATTCATAAGAAACATTTTAATATTATATTTCTTTTTTATCAAGTTATGTTTTCCATATAAGAAGACTGAATGGGGAAATTCCTGAGACTCTTTCTAACAAATTAAATCCATGTATTTCCTTTTATTTAGTCTTCCATGAAACATAACATGTCACTTTATTACAAGTTATTATTAGCTTTCTATTTTCAGACATCAATCTGTGAACATTCTATTTTTACTAAACTACAGGAAGTTAACAAAAATACAGTCACCTTATTTTTCAGATGCCATGCTGAGGAGATAAGTACCTGTTTCTGGGTGATTTGGTGACTATCTGACACATCTTTCAGAGATATCGTGTTGAGATTGATGGAAAAGAAAATTAACCCCAATTTTCTGAAGAAATTTCAGAAAAGCTGAAGCATGTAGGTAGCAATTTTATACAAAAAAAAAATTTCATTTTATACAACTAAAAGTATCTGAAGTTATAATACTCTAAATTCTAGTCATGTTAGTACAAAGAGCTGATGAATAACATCAAGTGAAAATTCACCCATTTTTCTTGTCAAGGAATGAAATCTCACATTTAGCTGCAAATATACATATTTCCCATCACACAACGTTAAATACTTAACCAAATCAATATACAAATTTCATGTAATGCATCCTATTTCTCAGGCAGTGTATACCACTTTAGTTGTATAGATACATATACATTTGTGTAAACAAGTGTAAACACACAGTTTTATAAGCCCAAGAATAACATTGTAATCAAATACAAGCAAGAATAATATTACAATAGAATTCATGAATTTTCCTATATTTTGTTCTAGTTTAAAATATGTTGAACAGCTTTTCTTCTTTTAGCAAAATAACCATGTCTCCCTTTTTAAACCTCACTCATAACTGTAATTCAGATGTAGGATATGTGGTGATTTGAATACACTAATCCCAGGGCTTAGCACTATTAGGAGATATAGCCTGGATAGAGAAAGTGTGTCAATGTGGAGTAGGAAATTAAGACCCTCCTCTTCATAGCTGCCTAGAAGAATGTCTTCTCCTTTATGATTTTCGATCAAGATGTAGATAGAACTCTCAAGTCCTACAGTGCCATGCCTACCTGAATGCTTCCCACTAGGATGATAATGGACTGAATGTAAGAACCCATAAGCCTGCCCCAATTAAATGTTGTCCTTACCAGAGCTGTCTTGGTCATGGTGTTTATTCATGGCAATGGAATCTTTAACTGTGACACTCCCTATATGCATTTTTAGAGAAATATTATTTAATGTACTTTTATTGGATATTTTATTTATATTTCAAATGTTATCCTCTTTCCCAATTTTTCCCCTAGGAAGTCCCTATGCCATCCCCTCTCTCCCTGCTTCTATGGGGGTGTTCCCCCCCACCCATTTCTGCCTCCTCGCCCTGGCAGTCCTCTACACTGTGGCATTGAGTCTTCACAGGACCAAGGGCCTCTCCTCCCTTAGTTGTCCAACAAGGTCTTCCTTTGCTACATATGCAGCTGGTCCATGGGTCGCTCCATGTGTACTCTTTGTTTGGTGGTTTAGTCCATGGGAGCTCTGGAAAATCTGGTTGGTTGATGTGGTTCTTCCTATGGTGTTGTAAACCCCTTCAGTTTCTTCAGCTGTTTCTCTTACTCCTTCATTGGGGACTCCATGCTCAGTCCAATGGTTGGCTGTTAGCATCAGCCTCTGTATTTGTCAAGCATGGCAGAGCCTCTCAGGAGACAGCTCTATCAGGCTCCTGTCAGCATGCCCTGAAAGATTTAATAATGCAATTCAATGAGTCATTAGGACATTTATTTGTAGTTTTTCTTTTAAAAATCCATTGTATTCATTACTATTTTCTTTATATGGAAACAAATATGTAGCCCGCATAATGTTCTTGAAGATACATACAGTATATTTTTTAACACATCTGTTGAAAAATAGTTTTTTCTCTCCATTGGTCAATGAAACATGAGAAGCACTATTAGTATTATAGAAAGAGTAGTGTTCTTTCTCTGGTTCCCTGCTAAATCTCAGAAAGAGTCATTAAACCTAGGATTTCCATACCACAGTGTTTGTAAAGCTGAATGAGTCGACCAAGCATCTCTCAGTTTCTTAGTGAATTGCCTTGCTTGGCTACATACTCACTTTGGCAATATGTTCTAATCTTCTATCTTCTTCTCATTCTCTGGGTTATTCCATCTTCATCTATACCAAGCTTTTTCTCTCTTTGAAAACTGTCTCTGTAAAACAGTTCCAATAAAACTACCTCCTCTCTCTTTTTTCTCTTTCTCTTCTCTGCTCCTTAACTAACAGTGGGGCATATTCTGGTTTGTTAAATCTATCTCTGACTCACCATTTTGTCTGACATTCAATTAGACATAAGTTTCAAACATTGATGCTTTCTTCTACAAACCAATTTTACCTTCATTGTTTGGAGCTAAAGCCTTGTTGTAAGTGCATGTCTGTATTCCAGCCAGAGGAATTAAATTATTTTCAGTAAATAATATAATCTCAGGTTCATAGTGTAATCAAATAACCTGAAATATTTCACAATCGAGTATAATATTTATCAGGCTTTTATTTGTATACTTTCAACTTCCAGGTATGGGTAAATCTTGAAAAATCAAGAACATCATATAAAAACACATGGAGTTTAATTAAAAGTGTGCACATCAGAAGCTTTGAAGCCCAATTCTGCATTTCATCTTATATATAAAAATATATTTTAAAGTATATAGGTTTGTAGAGAATAAAACTATAAAGAAAATCATGAGATAAAAGGAGGAGATATTATGGGTAATTGGAAAAAATGTAAAAGTAAAGGAATATATGTAAGGCATATAAGATAAGGCAGAAACTAATTAATGGATAAGTGGTACCAGTTACAGCAGTAAGGGAGCACAGAGGCAACAGAGAGTATAATGATATAATAAAATATGATCATTTCCAAATTAATTTCTCCTCCAGTGTCCCAACATCTTTCCCAACATATCTTAAACTTTCTATATTTAACTATAATATATTCATATATAATCACATATAAAAATGTATTCTGACATTTTCAGAGGTTTACATGGCAGTGTGTTTATTTGGGTATATACAATACAATGCCTTCCTGCTGGTTAAAAATATTTTGTGTTTTCACTTTCATGAAATATTTATGATGTATATATAATATATAATATATAATATATTGTATATATATATATTATATGTATAATATATATTAGAATTGTATATATATATGTGTATATATATATATATATATTAATACTAATAGTGCTGCCCATTCATTATAGAATGAGAAACCTACAAGTTGGAACAAACTTAAAAGAGAATAAAATTTCCTTCCCCAACAGCTAAATATTGTCTAGAGTTCCAAAGTAAATATGACTTTTAAAGGTTTTTAATTAAAATAACTTTCCATGGCCAGAGAGGTGTCTCAGCTATTAAAAACCATTACTGATATTTCAGAGGATACAAATTTGATACCAGAATTCACAAAAGGTTATATTTGCTTTATATATATATATATATATATATATATATATATATATATATATATATTAGACAGGAGTGAAAGTGGCAGCTGTATCATTAGCTACATACCTTTAGGTGAAATATTACTATTTCTGATCCTGAAAAGTCAGGTGATGAGGAGGAAAGAGATGATTCTTGGTTTGAAAAGACATGACCTTTCTAAAAGTAATAAAAAAAATAAAATAATAAATTATGTTAGTTCATGGTATTCTTGACACTATTCTTAAGTGGCCATGTGGAATATACCTAGTCACAGATTTGATTGAGTGTGGCCAACTGCAGGTTCCTTGATTCAGGTTACTTGCTTCAGTGAATGTGTGAATGTAGAAAAATAAATCAAAGAAAGTTCCTAATAGAACTGACAACCTTTAAAATGAATTGTTCTAGCATGGAGAAGCAGAATTTTATTACAAGTGTAAAAGGATCCATAGGTATATGTTAATGATATACTGGCTACTTTCAAAAATAAAATCAAAGAAATGAAGTAAATGTCTAAACTTTCTAACTTTATATGTCTAGTACATTATTATTACAAGATAACATGTATAACAAACTACTACATGATATGAGAAAATATTTATTTACTAAAATTATAAAATCTATGTATGTTTTATTTATATGAAATCTTGGTCCAGATTACTTAATTTCAAATGCTTAATCATTACATTTTTTTCTAATAGGTAATTCATGGAAAGAATTGTCCCAACTTCTGGCCAGGTGCAAGACTCTAGTAAGTAGGCTGAGCATCTTGGCTAAATATAACAGTAGAGGTGATCCTGGTGACAATGGTCTGGATGAGCCAGTCCTCATGGGGTGTGAGAGAAGAAGACCTGTACCTACCAACACCACCTGCCACGGGATTCTAGAGAATCCCTGGCCCTGGTGAAGGGGGTAACACTGATGTGCCAGTCTCAGGGCACAAGAGCAGGAGAACTGGCTCTGCTTCTTGCCAGCTCAGCAGACAAGAGTGCTGGTCTAGATCCTCACCCAGGCAA
Source organism: Mus pahari (assembly GCF_900095145.1). Lineage (NCBI taxonomy): Eukaryota > Metazoa > Chordata > Mammalia > Rodentia > Muridae > Mus > Mus pahari. The sequence continues at coordinate 86,452,693 of NC_034594.1, forward strand.
AGCTGACCTTGGTGGATTTGGTATAGGGGAGCTAGTGGCTTGATCAAGTCAGCTTCCACTCAGACCCAGATCCAGGCCTCTGAGAGAGCCAACCCCAACACCTACTCATCTATGAACAGCTGGAGCATATGAAGAAGCCACTTTGATAGAACTAAAGCTGCAGGATTTCCATGACACAGGGTATCAACATATCAGAAAGGAGTCTCTATGTGGACCCAGTATAAAAAAAGTGTTACAGAGGCTTTAGTCCTGACCAATGATTCATTGCAATCAATATTTGCAATTGAAGCTATTTGGAAGAGAGGGTATCCTGTGTGACACACAGTGACTGTATTAGTCAGGGTTCTCTAGAGTCACAGAACTTACGGATATGCTCTATATAGTAAAGGAATTTATTGATGACTTACAGTCCGCAGTCCAATTCCCAACAATGGTTCAGTAATAGCTGTGAATGGAAGTCCAAGGATCTAGCAGTTGCTTAGTCCCACAGGGCAAGAAGGCACAAGAGCGAGAGCCACACTCCCTTCTTCCAATGTCCTTATATGGTCTCCAGCAGAAGATGTAGCCCAGATTAAAGGTGTGTGCCACCACACCTTTAATCCCAGATGACCTTGAACTCGAAGATCTTCCTGTCTTAATCTTCTGGAATCAATAGCCACTGTGTCTCAAGATCTCCATACTAAGATTCAGATCAGAAACTTCTATCTCTCAGCCTCCAGAATAGGGTCACTGGTGAGCCTTCCAATTCTGGATTGTAGTTCATTCCAAATATAGTCAAGCTGACAACCAGTAATAGCCACTACAGTGACATACCACAGCTTTCATAGTGAGATGGGTTTTTTTGTTTGTTTGTTTGTTTGTTTTTGTTTTTGTTTTTGCATTGTTTTCTTTTACTCTAGAGTGGAGGAAAAGGTGCAAGGGCAGTGTAGGGATATCGAGGGAGGAGATGAGTGGGATTAGGGGGCAATGACATGAAATTCCAAAAAGACAATTAGTTTTTGCCCACCATGTTTGATTCACTAAAAAAGACTTGTCAACACAGCTTGATAATACTGAATTGGAGCAAGCATGCTGCTGTTAAGTACAGCCTTAGTGGTCAACCTAACACAGGTTGGAGAAGGGAATCTTAACTGTGAATATGAATTTGACGTCTTCAAAATTGGCCTGAGTACAAGCCTTTAGAACTATTTTCTTAAATGCTAATCGATGTAGGAAGATCAAGTTTACTATGATAGATCTGGACTTTATAAGAAAAGTCACTGAGAAAGACAGAGGGATCATGCCAGTAAGCATCATTCCTCAGAGACCTTTGCTTCAATTCCTACTTTCATGTTCTCTTCTCAGTTCCTGATTGTCAATCCTTGATGGCAGAATGTAACCTGAAAATGATAAAAAATCTTCCCTCCTTTGGTTGCTTTTGGTCAGTATTTATCATAGCAACCTAGAAGGAAACCACATTTAAACTACAGTCTGAACAAATTTTTCAGACTGTAGTTTAAATGTGGGGTGGTTGATAAAGAAGGTTCAAACCAGTTCTGTTTCCAGAAAAGATCAGTTTGAGAATATAGATTATCTCAAATATAGGACATCAAAATGCTGAAGAACAAACTTAAAATTTATTTTTATAAGTTTTGAATTATTCAACTATGATATTCATTTATTAATATGTACCTAAAAACTACATGAGTCAAAGTACTAATAAAGATACAAGTTACACTGACTATAAAACCTTCTTTGAAAATTAAGAATGACCATCTAAGACACAAGAAATTTTATGCTACATAAAATATATAATTAGAGATCTGGTTCTATTCATAGAACCACATATGTATAAGGTTATAAAGTTTTATTTGAACATTTGCTCAAATATAGCTTTCAAAATAAGTGCTATAAATAGTAAAGAAAGACTGATTTTGCAAAAATAATATTTAATTCAAGAAAATATAAACTAAGAAAGCCATATGTTAGTATATGCCCATGTATGCAAGCAGCTTTGTTTGAGGACATATAAGAAAAGAACAAATCCTAAAAAAATGTAGTACTAACTATGACTAGTGTTTTAATGACTTTCTTTGTGTCCATTAATAAATTGTTCACATTTAATTTTACTTTCTCATTGATAAACTGACATAAGGAGGTTTTCCCTTTCCATGTCCTTAGTGTTTTCATGAGATACCAAAAAGAATGTCTTCACTTACGTCTTACACATAACATATATGCGACAAACATTACTATTCTAAATATCTAGCTTTAGGTTAAAGGTTATGTTCTATTTGGATAAAAAGGAAAAAATTATGTTGTAGTGTAACAATGCAAGAAATACTTTAGAACAGTGATTGGTAGATCTAGAAATAATACCAACAAAATAACAAGAATCACCCTTGGTCACCTGTATCCCCTGATTTCTTTAGAGTATATAACATAGCCAGCAACTTTCACTATTGTTTTGCCAGTGAATAGCTTTGGCAGTTGGACATGTAAATCCAATTGCTAAAGTAGTTAATAGATTATCCCTCCTTCCTCAAAGAGAGTGGGTGTATTGGCAGATGAGTTTATCTAGCTTGTTTGCTGTTTTATGAAAATTACATTATCTGATTGAATAAGTAGTTGAAATGAGACAGGAAATTTTATGTTTCAAATTAATGATTTTACAAAATCAGAGTGAAATGGAAAACCAAAACAGGACCTTCAGTTCTCCAAAACTTTATTTCTTCAGTTTATCAAAGAAACTTACATATACACATACATAATACACAGCCTGAAATTATGAGTCAGTGAAATTATTAAACAAAGTGTGGATGGTTTTTTTTGTTTGTTTGTTTGCTTTCTTGCTTGCTTTTGTCTGATTAACTCTTCATTGTTCAATATACATTGGACACCCCTTCTATCTTCATTTTTACATTTTTACTCTACCAATATGAAGCACTTCGTGAGAACTGTACCACTAAAGAAGAAAGGAAAATGATCACTCCTGTTATATTAGGGAAACTCATGAGCTTCAGAAGAAGCAATATTTTTCAGACCCCTAGCTTTATTAGATTTTTTTGCTATTAACATCGTTTCAAATTCCATAGGGTTCTGTGATTATTGCCTTTGTGCGTCCTTTAAAAAAAGATAGATAAAAATTTCTACAAGAAGTTTTTTTTAGAATTTCCTATATATGTATATTTCTTTAAATTAAATGTTTTATCAAGTGACTATCTTTATTAATAGAAGTGAAATATCAACATGCATGGCATAAGCTTATGTTATTGTTTTTATCAATAACAATATTAGATAAAGGATGTAAGGCATGTGGACTTTACCTATGACCACTATAACCCATTTTATGCTTCTCATAATATTTTGCTAGCACACTTGGGAAATACAGGATCTTTGATAATGTTTTATAAAATATCCATATGGGAAAAGTACCACAAGGGGTTCATTGATAGAACAGTGTGTGAGAGTGTTTACTTTTAAATTGCTATGAAGGCTTCTTCGACAGAATCTCTTCAAGCCTTCCTCTTCAGCCAGGAGGCAGCGCGGAGACCCAGACCTCTGTACACCTTCCCCTCCAGAGGAGAGTCAGCCTCCAGGGATGGCTCTGACCCCTGGACTCAGCTAGGAATCTGAGCTGAGACCCAAACCTCTGGGCATCTGCCCCCACCAGAAGAGAGTCGGCTTCCAGGGAGGGCTCTGACCCCAGGACCAGGGGAGAACACCATCTTGTATCCAAGGTCCCTCAGAGACCAGTCCTCACAAGAAAGCACTCAGACTGCAGAAGCAACAGAGCTTCTTCAGCAGGGTCCCTTCTGGCCTTAATCTTCTGTCAGGAGGCAGAGCTGAGACCCAGACCTCTGGGAACCTTCCCTGCCAGAGGAGAGTGCTCTGACCCCCGGACTCAGGTGTGATTGCCATCTTGTATCCTGGTTATCTCAGAGACCAGTTTGCACAGAAGAGTGTATGGGCTGCAGAAGCAACATAACTTCTTGGATAGGGTCCCTTTGGTCCTTCATCTTCAGCCCAGAGGCAGAGCTAAGCTCAGGACCTCTGTACACCTTCCCTGCAAGAGAAGAGCTTACCAGCAGAGAGAGCTTTGAACACTGAGACTTGGGAGAGCTTGGACTGCCAGGAGTGCTGAAAGAGGATAACAGAATCACAGGAGGAACAAGCTTCAGCCAGAGTCAGCTAGAACAACTAACACCAGAGATTACCAGATGGCGAAAGGCAAACATAAGAATCTTACTAACAGAAACCAAGACCACTCAGCACCATCAGAACGCAGTACTCCCACCACAGCAAGTCCTGGATACCCCAAAACACCCGAAAAGCAAGATTCAGATTTAAAATCATATCTCACGATGCTTGTAGAGGATTTTAAGAAGGACATTAATAACCAAAACGAATACAACAGAACACTGATAAACATGTAGAAATCCTTAAAGAGGAAGCACAAAGAATTACAGAATTACACAAAGAATTACTTAAAGAATTACAGAAAAACACAACCAAACAGGTTATAGAACTGAAAAAAAAATCCAAGATCTAGAAATGTAAGTAGAAACAATAAAGAAAACTCAAAGGGAGACAACTCTGGAGATACAAATCCTAGGAAAGAAATCGGGAACCATAGAAACAAGCTTCAGCAACAAAATACAAGAGATGGAAGAGAAAATCTCAGGTGCAGAAGATTCCATAGAGAACATGGACACAATAATCAAAGAAGATGCAAAAAAGATCCTAACTCAAAACATCCAGGAAACCCAAGACACAATGAGAAGACCAAACTTAAGGATAATAGGTATAGAAAAGAATGAAGATTTTTAACTTATTGGGCCAGTAAATATATTCAATACAATTATAGAAGAAAATTTCCCTAACCTATAGAAAGAGATCCCTGTGAACATACAAGAAGCCTACAGAACAAATAGACAGGACCAGAAAAGAAATTTCTCCTGACACATAATAATCAGGACAAAAAAGGAACTAAATAAAGATAGAGTGTTAAAAGCAATAAGGGGAAAATGTCAAGTAACATATAAGCAGATCTATTAGAATTACACCACACTTCTCACCAGAGATGATGAAAGCCAGAAGATCCTGTACAGAGGTTATACAGACACTAAGAGAACACAAATGCCAGCCCAGACTACTATACCCAGCAAAGCTCTCAATTACCATTGATGGAGACACCAAAGTATTCCATGACAAAACCAAATTTACACAATATCTTTCTATGATTCCAGTCCTTCAAAGGATAATAAAGGGAAAACACCAACACAAAGAGTGAAATTATGACCATGAAAAACCAAGAAAGTAAGCCTTCAACAAACCTAAAACAAGATAGCCACAAGAATAGAATCCCAACTCTAACAACAAAAATAACAGGAAGCAACAATTACTTTTCCTTAGTATCTCCTAATATCAATGGACTCAATTCCCCAATGAAAAGACATAGACTAACAGACTAGTTACATAAACAGGACCCAACATTTTGCTGCTTACAGGAAACCCACCTCAGGGACAAAGACAGACACTACCTTAGACAACAAAGCTGGAAAACAATTTTCCAAGCAAATGGTGCAAAGAAACAAGCTGGATTACCCATTCTAATATTGAATAAAATCGACTTCCAACCAAAAGTAATCAAAAAAGACAAGGAGGGGCACTTTATACTCATCAAAGGTAAAATCTTCCCATTTTCTGAATATCTACGTTCCAAATGCAAGGGCATCCACATTCATTAAAGAAACTATAGTAAAGCTCAAAGCACATATTATTGCACCTCACACAATAATAGTGGGAGACTTCAACTCCCCACGCTCATCAATGAACAGATCCTGGAAACAGAAACTAAACAGAGACACATTGAAACTAAACAGAAATTATGATACAAATGGACTTAATAGGTATCTACAGAACATTTTATCCAAAAAAAAAAGGAAGAAAGAAAGAAAGAAAGAAAGAAAGAAACAAACAAACAAACAAACAAACAAACAAACAAACAAAGAAAAGGACATACTTCTCAGCACCTCATAGAACCTTCTCTAAATTCAACCATATAATTGGTCACAAAACAGGCCTAAACAGATACAAAAATATTGATATTATCCCATGCATCCTATCAGACCACCACGGACTAAGGCTGATCTTCAATAACAACATAAGTAATAGAAAGACAGCATTCATGTGGAAGCTGAACAACAGTCTACTTGATGAAACCTTGGTAAAGGAAAAAATAAAGAAAGAAGTTAAAGACTTTTTAGAGTTTAATGAAAATGAAACCACAACATACCCATACTCATTAGGCAGTTGTAAGCGGAAAACTCATAGCCCTGAGGCTCCAAAAAGATACTGGAGATAGCATACACTAGCAGCTTGACAGCACACCTAAAAGCAAATTCACCCAAGAGGAGTAGACAGGAGGAAATAATCAAAATCATGACTGAAATCAACCAAGTGGAAACAAAAACAAGTATACAAAGAATCAACCGAAATAGGAGCTGGTTCTTTGAGAAAATCAACAAAATAGATAAACCCTTAGCCAGACTAACTAGAGGGCACAGGGCTAGTATCCTCATTAATAAAATCAGAAAGGAAAAGGGAGATATAACAACAGAATATGAGGAAGTCAAAAACATCCTACCAGAAAAAGTAATACTCAACAAAAATGGAAAACCTGGATGAAATGGACAAATTTCTAGACAGATACAATGTACCTAAGTTAAATCAGAATCAGATTAATGATCTAAAC
>NC_034594.1:86461323-86488006 GCF_900095145.1 Mus pahari
TTTCTCTAGCTCCTCCATTGGGGGCCCTGTGTTCCATCCAATAGATGACTGTGAGCATACACTTCTGTTAATGCCAGAGTTTCAGGACAAAAACTCATTCTGAAAAAGAACAAAATAGCAACTTCAACAACATCAAAAACTTAGGAGAAATGACATCACATTTTCAAATATGGAAGATAAAGTTTGAAAGAATAAATTGCAAATTGTGTAACATTTTTCTCAATAACATTATATAAGACTTTTACTAATTAATTTTTGAGACTAATCAAATCTAATTCTTCAGGTTATAAATAATAGTGAAGGATTTTGTCTATTTTAAAATTTTAGGTGTTCTGAAATTTAACACTGAATATATAAAATAATGTTGGTGCAACGTTTTGCAACATATAAGTACAAGATAACAACCAGGCAGCCAGGTTCATTTTATTTTATTAATTGTACATAAGAGGCGTTCATGGCCCCCAAAAAGCAATATGCTCTTAGTCCAATATTTATCCTTTCTGAGCAACTGAATTTCGTAACTATAAATTTACTGATCATGAAAACCTGATTTAGCTTCTCATTGTTCACTATTAAATACACTGCTATGTTCTATAATTATTAAAGATGTAAGATCTAATATGATAAATCAGGATCAATGTACATGGGAACAAGAAATGAGTAGAACAGTTAATTCCAGAAAGGATTAAAGAAATTTTAAAACATGAAAATAAAAGGATAATTATCCCCGTATCTTCATGTCCTTTAACGTATCACAGCAGGACCAGGCAATTGAAGTTACTGACACATAATATCTTTTCTAATATATTTTTCTATGCATGTAGAAGGTTACAAAAATGTGAATGTGGCTAGAGAAAGAGCTTCAAATTTATTCCGTGATGTAATATCTTGGTACTAATTTGTATGCCTACTAGACTAGTTCATAGAGAATAATGTTTCAAAATAAAATTCCCCATAAGGATACTATGGTTATGTCTTGACAAATTCATGTTTTAGAAAGTTTCCATAATTCTTTAGTAAAACACTAAACCCACTTCACTGTTAAATTACATAAGAATAAAATGATCTACAGGCCCTTGCTTTAAAGAAATGACAGGAATAACCACTGTTTAAAGAAGATCTGTATCTTATGAGAGGTACTGTATATGATAATCACAATGCAGAAAGTGTCCATTCAAAGAAATGGCTGCATGGGGAGGAATTATGAATGAAAAGTAGAGTTACAGGCTAAAAATTGAGGTTATTTCAAAGTCAAATACTTTTAACAGAACAGTCTTAACACATAACAGACTAGGCCACAATAGAGGAGTACCCTCCATGATAGGGAAAATAAAATACAGAGCTTCTTGTGGCATGTGAGGTTTTCACAGGGTGTGATATTTGATAGAATAAAAAAGAACCAACAGGAGGCATTTGGTGAAAGGAGCAAGTTGTAACAATGTATATATATATATATATATATATATATATATATATATATATATATATATAAACTTTACATATATAATTTATATATAAAGTTTACATATATATGTGTGTGTGTGCGTGTGTATGTCATCTATCTCTATCTATGTATGTATATATGTATATATGTGTATATATATATATATATATATATATATATATTCAGTATTTGTCATAACAATTAATAACTAAAAAATAAGATGAAAGGGAGTCCGTGATGAAGTGCACTGTTCAATTCCTCATATGAGAAATTTTCAAGCTTTTTTTTTTGATGTAGCCAATTATTTCAATGAACTTTATACTCTTAGCAATACTTTGTGTTCCATAAGTTTGAGTACGACATGTTTTAATTTCCTTTGAATTCTAAATGGTCTTTAACTTATATCCTTATTTCTGTCTTGTCTCAATTTTTATTCATTAGAGAGTTGGTCAGTTACCATGAGTTTGTAAGCTTTCTGTTGTTCTAGTTTTTCTTGATATTATGCTTTAATCTATGGTGGTCTGAGAGGATGAAAGAAGTTATTCAAATTTTCTTTAATTTTTTGAGACTTGTTTTGTGTCCAAGTATGTTGTCAAATTGTAGAAAATCCATGAGTTTCAGAGAAATGATGGATTCTATAGTTTTTGAGTGAAATTTTCTGTAGATAATTCTTAGGTACATTTGGTTTATAATGTCTGTTCCCTCCAATATTTCTCGTTATTTTGGGCAGGTGACGAGTCTGTTGGTGAGATTATGGTATTGAAACCTCTCACTATCAATATGTGAGGTTCACTGTATAATTTAAGCTTTCTTGATGTGTCTTTTATTAATGTGTGCACCCTTATGTTTGAGGTATAGATGTTAAGATGTTAAGAATTGAGGTATCATTTTGGTTTATTATTCTTGATGATTATGAAATGGACTTTCAAATCATTTTATAACTAATTTTGTTTCAATATCTATTTTGTTAGATATTAAGAGTCACTATACCATCATGACTCTTAAATGAATTTGCTTGAAAAATATTTTTCTCAATGTTAGTCTGAGGTGATGTCTAGTTTTGATAACATTTCTTAGATGCTTTAGAAAGACGGATCCTGATTTCTCATATATTCTCTTAGTCTGTGTCAATTACAATGAAATTGAAAGCATTAATTCTTAGAGATGTGAATGATTCCTGTTACTTTATTTTTTGGTAATTGTGGTAGAAGTAGTGGTATCTAGGTGAGTATGTGTGTGTACATTCTTTGTGTGTGTGTTTCCCTTCGATTTTGCTGGAGTAAGATTTATAGAAGAATTTTAATCTGTCAACGTGGCTCTTCTAGCAAGGTATCGCATTCAAAGACCTAGGTTTGTGTGATCTGGCTGGAATAAAGAAATGCTTTTAGGACATACCTCTAGTCCCAAACATTGATGTCTAATTGAGGGCACACAGGTGATGAGTTGGGAAAGTATTTGGCAGAATGAGTCAGAGATAAGATTCATCCAGTTCTCTAGAGGCTAGGAAATAGGGGCTGCTTAAGATCTGTGCATAAAGGAAGTGATGTTCAGTTGATTTAGGTTGAGTTTGTCTAGTTCCATAAAGTTCCTCCAGTCTGTGCAGGCAATTAAGTTCATGGGGTTCAGAGGCAGTTTTTCCAGACATGATAATTCATTAAAAGTGAAGAGAAGCTGGTTTGAATTAGTCAATATAGAGATGAATTTGAGCCAAAAACAGCTGAATTGAAATGACTAAGCCAAGTTCAGAAAGAGCTATAAAGGGTGAGTTTATTCAACAGTTAGGCTCAAAGGTTGAAACATTATAGGCCTAGGTTAGCAGACAGAGGCTGGAAGCTGACGATTTCCATATCTAGGCTCACAGAAAATTAGATGGTACAGAAGCTAGAAGCTTCTAGGCCATGGCTTAGAGTTCATTAGATAGAAAAATTCTGGACTCAGCACAAGCCATGTATTTATAAAACTTTTATATAGCTTTCATCTCTTGCCTACATCAGAAGAAATAAAAGAAACACTTACAAAGATTAATTATTCCCTATGTTTTTTTATGTGTATAGTTAACATAAATAGGTTAGAGTTTTCCTTCTGTAGTTGTAGATACATATTGCTTACATTTAGGTTCATCATGGACTATCCTATTGTTTGCCTCTAGGGTGCTTGAAAGTTTTGCTGGAGGTGATATTCTGGGCTCGATCATCTGTTCTCACAGTTTGCAGCACAGCTCTTTAGCTCCATCTGATCTTTAGTGTCTCTATTGAGAAGTCAGTATAATACTGTTTGTCTTTAAAGGTTACTTCGACTTTTTCCCTTCTGGCTTTTACTATTTCTACTTTGCTTTGCATGTTTACTGTTTTAATTATTATGTAGAAAGGGTATTTTCTTTTCTGGTCCAAATTATTAGTTGTATGGTTCTTGGAACTTTACAAGGATCTTATTCTTTAGCTGAGGAAATGTTCTTCTGTGATTTTGTTGGAAATATTTCCTGTGTATTTGAGCTGGGTTTCTTCTCCTATCTATCTACTTATCATTCTTAGGTTTGGTCTCTTCATCGATATCCAGATTTCTGAATGTTTTCAGTCATTAGTTTTTGTTTGTTTTTTCTTTTAAAATTTTTTAATCAATGTATCAATTTCTTTTGTTGTATCTTCAATGTCAAATATTCTTTCTTCCTAACCTTGAATTCAGTTGATGATTGCCTCAGTGGATCCTGTTTGAATTTGTACATTTTTATTTCTAGAATTTCTTCTGTTGGGTTTTTTTTATTTTACTTCTATCCCACTTTCATATCTTGAATGGGTTTATTGATTTCTTTTAATTTTCTGTTAGTACTTTCTTTGTTTTCTTTAAAGGTTTGTTTAGTTTTTCCAGTTTGTAGTTATATTTTCTTATTTGTATCTTGTTTAAGGATGTCTATCAATTTAGGCATTGACTCTTTTCTAACTATATTCTCATTAGACAAACAGATGAAATTTCACGTGTTTTGGAGTCATGAAAGAATGCCTTTCTACCATCTTATATAACATTTTTCTCCTTAGAATGGCACATATGTCATTCTAACATATATATGTGTGTGTGTGTTATATATGTGTGTATACATATATATATATATATTCACAAATATATTAAAGTACTTAATATCAATCATGTCAAACTCTCAACTCACTAATAAAAAAATTTGCCAAAATTTACACTGTCAACTATTTCTTACTTTTTAAATTTTATTTTGGTTTACAGCTGAGGGACACTAACTATAGAGACATACTGTGTTATCTGTTTGTTTATGCAGTTTAGTTATATATCTTAATTTTGAAATAATAAGAAGACAAACTGCATATCACAATGCCTGAATCACTTAACTGTCACCTTAACTGTGTTATCTAACCAATATTCCTTTTTCTATCATTAATTCAAAACAGGAGAGATATGATATTTAGAAATTCATTATTACTTTGATGTTCTCAATTCTTAGGCAATGTATTAGGGTAAAGTTAATCTTAAAATGTGGGCAGTGGGCGTGAGGGAAAGAGTGGGAGTGGGAGAAAACCCGCCTCCCAACAGAGTTCCAGTGCTCTGGGCAGGCAGACATGGAGAACTGCAGCATGCTTTCCACATGCCCAGGGTGGGTGTCTGGCTGTGTGATGCCATGGACCTCAGCTTGCAACAAGGGGTAGTATTAGACATCAGTTTCCCAGCTTCCAGCATCCCATACACCTATGGACATTGCAGAAGAGCTGAGTTCAAAATGAGGGCTCCAGGAGCGGATCATCAGCCCCCATGGTCAAAGGGAGGAGAGGACAGGTGGAGTGGGGATGCAGGGTGGCCCCCACTTGGGCGAGAATCTTTGGTCTGGTCCAATGCTGGAGTGCAGGAAGGCCTTCCAGCGGTGGAAGGTTAGATTCTACTCCTTAGGGGAAAGCCTAGCCCATCATTCAAGCTCTGCAGGCCTTGATGAGCAGAGACAGTCTATGGTTTTAGAGCTTTATTGTAGAAAGGCAGGGAAAAGGAGAGAATGTAGAAAGAGAGAGAAGCTGGCCATGGCCACGTGGAGAGAGGTAGGGAGGGAGAGAGAGAAGGAGGGCTATACAGGTGAGTAAGAAAGGTGGAAGCTTAAAGAGAACGAGGGGCCAAGCATCTCCTTTCATAGTAGGCTGGGCTATCAGGTATCTGTGGAGAGGAGCATACCTGGCTATAGTCAGGTAACTGTGGGAGTGGAGCCTAGCCAAAATGCCAGAAGCTTGGGACACTGTTTGCATGACAGATAGTCACAGAATTATGGAGTTGGGCGCACTGTGGTGTCAGGCACCTGGCTCTGGGAATGTGGCTCACTTTTCCGTCCCTTGTAGAGTTCTCTACTGGGTCACAGGAGCAAGCCTCATTCAACAAAAATAGACTGCCTATCACAGTCCCACAATAAAAGTTACATATTGGATCAATTCTACGTGTGTTAAGGGGCAGCTTTGGAGGAAAGGAGCTCACTGAATTGCTCTATAAGTGTAATGATGTCGCTGTGAGTCTTATGCTTCTCAGAGGGATGTGGCCATATCAGATACACTTAATTCTTCTAAGCTTTCAAATTTTAGGAAAAACTATTAGCAGTTATAACAGAATGTCTTGATTGATTTTATGATATACATAGTATGAAAATAAATGAAAGTAATTATTAGAGTGAAATCTAGAGCTGTCTTCCATACCAGGGAGTGATATGCATGCCATAAAATTATCATTTGGCTTTTCAAAAAGTGTGACATGTGGTAAAGCAATATCTACCATGCAATAAACACTTTTAAAAAAATCTTTCTTTTAGCTGGAAAGATGACTCAGCAGTTCAGAGCACTGACTGCTCTTCCAAAGGTCTTGAGTTCAATTCCCAGCAACCACATAGTAGCACACAAACATCTGTAATGGAATATGACACCCTCTTCTGGTATGTCTAAAGACATTGTAGTCCTACACATAAAATAAATAAATAAATCTTTAAAAAAAATCATTCTTTCATTTCAAATCCTGCAGTTCTTCTATATTTACACAACACTTGTTATAAAACAAAACACACGGATAGCAGAATATTAAAACTGCAAGCTCCTCTGCTATATGACATGCCAACACCGTGTCATGATACAGCTATAGAAGCAAAGTTCTTCCTCTTGATATTCATAATTTCTATACATGTAATGAGGATATTAACACTTATTAGTGTCAGAAACAAAAGCAGAAAACTAAATCCCAGGAAAGTTCCAAAACTTAGGACTCCAATGTGATATAGATTTCTGTGCATGCTGGTACTATCCCCTGATCATATTTGCTAAATATTCTTCTGAGGCAGGGAAGTAATGTTATTGGCACAAGTGTAGCTAACCCCTGAGCTGATGTTCACTTTGCTGTAGGAAGGTTCAGGTAACATGCATCTCCAGAGACAAGAAGGCATAAAGACTCAAAGTATCCCCAATGTTGTATGAGCAGTTATAACTGTTAGGGAGAAGCATCTCGCTCAGGGTGCCTACAAGTAGTGCACAAAGCTTCAGGAAACTAGCTTTCTCTACTCTTCATTTATTTTAGTAAATGTTTTCTCTGACAAGGTAGCCATTCAGTCACCCATGATCCCCTAAATAACTCCTCTTCTCTTGGAGATCACTCAATGAATCCATGAGTTAACTAAGGTCACTTTGGATGAGACAGTCTCTGAATGATGTTATCAGTACCCTACCTGGGAGAAATAGATATGTTTTTCCTATCTTGTCCTCAGAGTCACAGGGTAAAACAAGTATATCAAGTCTCATTCTTTTTCATGTTTGTAAATGTGAGTAGACTGACCTCCCCGCTGCTGAGATAGATGATATGATACATTGTGCTTTGCCATGTCTCATTCAATCTAACCTTCAACAGTAAGAACAGTCAGTTGTAATTACCAGTTTATGATAAAAACATATATTCAATGATGACAATTCTATCCAGATTTTAATATTTTCCTCAAAAATATTAGCAAGGAAATGTTTTGAGATCAATTGCTTTTGATTAATTGGAATGGGAATGCCGTAGAAAGCAAACTTGTAAGCACATATATCATTTGAGAATGTGGCTAGTTATGTAGCTCTTGATTAATTATTATAAAATTCTTTCATGGTAGGTTATTTTAAAGACCTACTTTGCATTAAGTCTTCAGTTAGATCAGACAGCAATATGAAATATAAAATTAAAAGTTCAAATGGAAACTAAGCTCACTAATATAGGGTTTACTTGAGTAGATCAATAACTTGTACAGGACATGCATTAGAGTCAAAGTGAAATGAGTCACAATTCAGACATGGTAATTCAGTAAGTAGAAATGCATTATTTTGCATTTCAACAGCATTTCCTTACATCCTATCAGAGCCATCTTCCATAATTAAGTCTCTGCTTTGTAAGTATGGAAACCCATTTTATTCCCTACTGTCAACAACTGCGACCAGACCTCTTGGTTACTGAGCATGACTTTCCCAGTATCAAGAGGCAGACTATGTGTGCTTTGAATCCTTCTGATACCCAATGTGTTTTTAAATTGTGCATCTGTGTCATGTATTATCTAACCTGTACACATTTTACTTTTTAGTGTCAATTTTATTAGTCAGAATACTACAGAGAAAGATTAGGAAAAAGATATGCATTTACTGTTTGCAAGAAAAACAAAGATGCTATCTTCAATCCAGTAATTCAAATATATTCTCATAAGAAAAAGTTAATGATGTCCCTGAAGGTCTTAGAAAACAAAGAATAAACTAAATCTCGAGACAATAGACAGAAAGAGTTCATCAAAATCAGTGCTGATCAAAAGGAAATAGAATCAAAAGAGTAATACAAAGAACCAATGAAAATAAAAGCTTGTTCTATGAAAAGATTACTAAGTTTGAGCAAATTTTAGCCAAATTTAACTAAATAGAGAGGGGATTCAAGATAACACAATTAGAGGCCAAAAGGAGATATTACAAAAGACTGAGAAAATTTAGTCATTAAAAAATATTTTAAAATTCTTTATTCCAGCAAACTAACAAATCTAACAGACACAGAGGAACTTTCAAATACTCATAGGTAGGATCTATCAGTGATGAATCAAAATGAATTAAGTAATGAATATGGATTCATAACATCCAATGAGTTATAGCTATAATTGCACACCATCCACTTTTAAAAAGCCCAGGACCAGATGGATTAATCACAGAATTCTGCTAGTCCTTCAACACCAGTACTGCTAACATCACTTTATAAGATTAATAAAGGGGGAACATTCTTAAATTCTGTTTACAAGTCCCATACCTTTACATTAAAGCCAGAAAAGACAAAAGAATAAAACAATAACAAAAACTATGGGCTAATATTTCTGATGAGTATGCATGTAAAATTTTTTCAAACAAAATATCAGAATGTATCAAAGAGATTACCAAGCATGATCAAGTTGGTTTCATCTCAGAGATAAAGAAATGGCTCATTATCTATAAATCAATAAATGCAATCCACCCCATAAATAGACTGAAGGACAGTAATTAAATGATGATGTCATTAAACACTTCCATGTGTCTTTACATAATTCACTATGGCAGTGTTGTTCTATGTCAAAGTTTCAAAACCACTCAATATTTCCACTGTTTCATATTTGTATTATGGAAATTTATATGAAGGGTTGTAAGGGTAGCTTGATAAGAAATTTTATCCTTCTATGTGTCTGTCTTTGACCTTTTGTGCAGTGGATATTTGTTATATCTGACATATACTCAAGTATTAAGTTCTGAAAAAATCCTCTAAATATTATAATAATAGCCACCATGTGTACATTAAGAAAAACAGGTGTAGCCATGCAGTGGTGGCGCACGCCATTAATCCCAGCACTTGGGAAGCAGAGGCAGGCAGAATTCTGAGTTTGAGGCCAGCCTGGTCTACAGAGCGAGTTTCTGGACAGCCATGGCTACACAGAGAAACCCCTGTCTCAAAAAAACAAAAAACAAACAAACAAACAAAACAACAAACAAACAAACAAATAACATACATGTGAGTGGCAATATACAGACTGAGCAGGTGATATTTAAGACTACATAAATATATACATATGCATGTATATATCTGAAAGATGTATATATACAAGTTTATATTTGAAACAACTTTTAAAAGAGACCATGAATTTAAAACAGCAATGAAAGGTATGTGGAGGGCTAGGCAGGAGCAAAAGGAAGCAAGAAAGAAGGAAATTATAATCTGAAAACTAGAAGAATATTATTTTTAAAAATATCTAAGCATGTTCAATAATTTTTTAAAACTAAATTTAAATGGGGAACATATATATGGTCATTTGTTGTTGAAAGTAAACATAGAATAAGTAATACATCATACTAAATTGCTACTTCTTTTATATTATCACTAACTTCAACTACTTAACAAAAAGTATGCTAAAATAAAATGTGTTTTGTTTTCTATAGAGTAGAGGTTCTAACTAGCAATTCCATATTGAACTAGCATTTCCAGGAATAATAAAGTGTATAATGCTAATAGGGAGAAATATGTAGCATTCAATATTTATAATAAAACTCATACTAATAGAAAATGGTTGATGTGATGGTTTTTATACTATATATATTTGAAAGTGCATTGGCTTCAGTGTATGGGAGGGGTTAAAGATCTGATTCTGGCTTTCAGTGTCTTGCACAATTACCTTTCCCATTATTTGAGAGAGAAATTGCAGATTAATAGACCCTCAAGCCAGCAAGACTCTTGATCATCCTCTCTCTTCCTTCTTATTTTGGGATTATAGATGTATTTTTCCTTCTTGAGCTTTCTCAATGAGTACTGAACAGTAAAATCAAATCTTCACATTTCAACTGTTTGTGTTTTACCAAATGTGTCAGCTCTTCAGCCTAAAGATGTACTTTGAAAAGCAGAATTCTAATAATTTCTTCATCTTCTGTGTGTATGAGTGCATGTGTGTAGTTACAAAAAAATGAAATATTAATAGACTGATAACATTTAAACATTTAAATACAGTTGGCATGCTAAAAGATGTGAGGGGTCCATTATGTAAGAAGCACATATAAATGAAGAATATATGGCATAGCATAATAAAACATGGAATTTAGAACTTAATGGTTTGAGTCCAACTTCCAACTGTGCCTTTTGCTAAGTATATGTACAGAGACTGAAAGTTTTTCTGAAGGTAATTTCTCTAATTATAACTCTGTAGTGGTGAGGTAATACACAATAGAGGAAGGATGGAACTAGAAGTGTATTTATGTAATACAACTCGAACAATAGCTTACAAGTATAATTACAGAGCTTTATAAAAGCATTAATTCATATATTCTGGAAACAAAATTGTGAAGATGTAAATATTTCCATTGAAAATAAGATCCTTAGACCAGTAAGCACATATCCATGTAAATCAGGGCAAAAAAGCTACTTCTCTGTACCATGCAGAGAAAGTTTAATGCATGTCTAAGCTCAGTATCACTTTAGCACTCATATCTGATGCTCACAAATGCCCTTCAGTATAGCTCAGCTAGAGAGATGATGCCTCCTTGTCTCATTGATTCTCTCTCTCTCCCTCTTGCTCCCCCTGCTCTCTCTCTCCTCTCTCTTTTGCTCTCACTCTCTCTTCTCCCTCTCTTGCTCTCACTCTCTCTTCTCTCTCTTTCTGTTTCTGACTCTTTATCTCTCTCTTTCTCTGTCTGAGGTTTGTGTGAGTGTGTGTGAGAGTGATTGAGAGAGAGAGAAGTAAAAAACCACCAGTATTTACTTAGTGAAAATTTACTTCAGTAATTGGCAATAGAATTCAGTTGGTAATATATTTGCATAGTATGCAAGACATGTTGGATTAGATCTCTAGCACTTCTGAAACTAGGTATGTTCCTATATTTGCAGCAAACAATAGGTGATGTTAGGTGGATCAGTGATGGAATGTCATCTTTGAATAGAACAATAAAATCAAGGTCAAGAGTCTTTGTCTCAAAAACCTGCAAACCCATACATTTGCATATCTAGTTATTAATATGATATGCTCACTATATCCACAGGTAAAATAGATGGTAAGAGCATAACACATTTGATATGTGCTATTTTCTTCATAAGAATTTGCATAGTTAGCATTTTATATTAGAATACTTGAAAACAAGCTTATTTTTTACATTTATGACAATACTGTTATATTTCTGAGTATAGAACCATTTAACAATTATAATACAAAAATAGAGTAATATGGGTATGTTATAAAGGAGAGGTCATTGCTCATGCAAGCTATAATATTAGATATTATTTTTATGATATGAAATCATGATAAGTTATTGTTAATAAATATGTAATATGAAATGGCCAGTTCTGTTTACATAATTATTAAAAGGAAACATTTTCAAATAATTGGTTGTAGTGTTCTGTATGAAAAGTTAATATAGTAGAGATGTATTAGTTTTAAATATAGTTAATATAGGTAATTAACCTCACAGAGAAATCTTTCTGTGATCATAGAAAATTTTCTGAATTCAGAAGTGTTATACTGTCTGGACAACAGCCTCAAAATTGCCTGAGTTGTATCACTGGCTCAGATACAAAAAAGATGGTAGAAAAATAACATTGCAGAACACATAGCAATTTGTACTCAAATGTATTTTGAAAGGAAAAAGGAAGACAAATTTAAGTGAGGAATGTAAGGTTTTGTTTTGTCAAAGGTGAAAAAAAATCTAGGTTCAGTTGAACTCTTTAAAAAACAAACAAACAAATAAAATAATCACACAAATGAAAACTATGAATAGCAGTTGTCAGACATGGGCAACACATTTGTCAAACTTTCTACTGGATGCATTACTGTATTTCTAATTTTTTTTGTTTTTGTTTTTGCTTGTAGTCCTAATACAATTCATAGATAATTTATATACTCTAACATAAAACCAACTCTACTTTAAAAGTTTTACTTACAAAATACATATACCAGAGTAAGTTGCTAGAAAGTTGGTTGACATTCAACTTTTCACTTTTTCCCAAATAAATGCCAGAGGAAAAAAAATATTTTCTACAAGAAAATTCAATGCATAATGTATGACATAGCAATTAATCTTTCCTTTGGTAATAACAGAAAAGTTCCCTGAGGGATCAAGTGGGAGGGAGCAGAAAGGAAAAGTAAGCTAATTATTGCCCTAAATTAATTCATTTTATTTCTTCTTATCCATTTTAATTCTAGAAGTTGCATAAGGAGATAGGTCTATGAATGGTCCTGAAGGTAACATTATTATTATAATAGTTGTCATTATTTAGTAATAACAGTAGGTAAATACATGCAATACCTGTTGTGAATTCGGAATATTATATATACATTCATTAGGCTTAGTATAATATAATATATAAGTTCCCTGAGTTAGAAATTCAGTTAGATTTTACAAAAGTTTTATGCATTCTTAATATCCCTATTGCATAGATCTAGGTATCAAGGGAGAGGGTTTTAAATAAATTGCCCAAGGATAGACAGCAAAAAAAAATGTTAGGAGGTAGAAAATAATTAAAAGTAAACATTATAGACCACTAATCTAGAATACAAATAAGGCAAATTATGGAAATGTTTGAAATTAGTTTTTAGAGCTAATGAAATCATGTCCATGTTCTGTTATGGTATTAAAATTCTACTGAGTTTTAAATTTTTTCTAGTCAAGAAAATTTTGAATTAACATTTGTAGCTTTATTTATAGTAGAAATATGTAATTTTATACAATGGAAGTTACTAATAAAGGTCGTATTTTAAATAGTAATATGAGTAAGGAAATATACAGAATAACATAAACTAAACTTTTAATTTGATCTAGGATATTTTATGAACATTAAAATTATAATTTATTTGGACATTTTTGCTTATGGTTTAAATTAGAAAATGGAATTTTAATTGTTTTTAGAATTCTATCATATGTAAGTTGATTTATATTAGTTATATAAAGCCATTTTACTAATTTTTATGTAAAAATGAATGATCAATACAATGTTTTTTGTTTTTTTTTTTTTTTTTAGTTATAGATATCTTTTCATTGATTACTCTGTTGCACACCAGGACCAAATATTTATTAGAAGGATCCATCACGTATGGTTATTTTGAAATACACACAAGAACTCATTTATTATGTAGAAGTCCTTCATATTTTCTTGAGGATAAAATTTATAATTTGTACCTATCTAGTAACTGATTGTGGTACTCAGAAATCCAGGATGAGGTGGGAGTAGTACAGTTAAGGTCATGGAAAGGATGCAGGAACTGTATAATTCCACTACCTTGGCCTCTTGAGAAGAGAGTGGGCCTATGATTGGCCTCTCCTAGGATTCACTGTGCAGTATATTTTCAGAGACTTATCTCAAGAAAATGGTGTCTGTTTTTCCTTTACTCATGTGAAGCAGATTTCCATGACTGACATAAGCTTCTTCTCAACCCCTACTAACTTTGTAATATTTCTAAAGGTGAAATGCTCAACATATTGAAAACTCATTACTTTGTCTGTTTAGGAACTAGAAATAAATAAACTATTGCCCTTCCTTCTCCCACCACGACATGATTGATCAGCTGCCAATCTTAGAAGTCCCTAAGTGAATTATGGCAAAAATTTTAAAGAAGTTCCAATTTATTAACCTATTGATGACCAGACAGTCTCGTATTTTCCAGCAAATTATTTTATCAGTGAGTGACAGTGACAGTAGAATATGTCAGATGCTGTGTGTACCTTGTTTTCATCTATAGAATTAGTCTTTACTTTGGTGTATAGAATGCCAAACTCAAGCTAAATTATACAAACTGAGGACCACTAAGTGCCTCAGTATGCATGTCATATATGAACTGTGTTGCAATAGGATCTTTTAGTTGTAGAAGACATTTATATTTTTTTGATGGTGAAATGAGTAAATTGTACCTGTCTAGTAACTGCTTGTTGTCATCTGAAGTATAAAATGAGGTGGAAAGCATAAACCTAAGGTCTTTTCTTTTCCTTCCTTTGTTGTCCCCAAAACTGACTATATTAACAATTAAAAAATATTATAGCCCAATAGTATAATTTATCAATATCCACTAGTCTAGTTTATTATCAATAAATCCAAAGTAAACTGTCAAGGTCACATATTTAAAAATACTTTACATTTCAAAGAAGTAACATAAACTGACCTATTCTAAATAGCATTACTTTTATATTATATTTTAATATGCAATGAAAATAATTCATAGAAATTCCTCATGTGGCTAAATAAAATAGATTTGAATTAATTGTTAAATCCTAATGAGAATATTTGTTGCTTATTTTCTATGAGCTGGGAATTATGTAAGATAAATATAAAGGAAGAAAATTCATAATATCTGTCCCACACATGGCTTATGTTTTAATACTGGGGGAAAAGTGAACTACATACTTTTATATTTATTAATATGTAGCTAAGTGGTGTACATTTTTAAGCATAGGCAAAGTAAGCACTACTAAAAGTAAATTGGTAGTCAGTGTGTCTTCCTAAGTAAAGCAACACTGATGAGATACAAATTATGGGGAGAGAATAATAAGAGGAAAGATTTGAGTCTCACATGACATTGTGAGACTCAAATAACACTGACAGAAAGAAAGAATAGCATGTGCAAGTAAAGGCAAAGAGATAAATGCCGGATGGCTCAGAACATAGTTGCTTATTGTCATAGGTGTTAAGAAGATTTGGGACCACTCCTTGTAAGAAAAATAAGTGTTAGTATCACAATATCATAAATTAGATGCTAGCATGATGCTCTGTCATTGACTGAGTCCTTATGTTTGGTCACTATCTACATAGTGTTTTTATTTTTCAGTTTATTGTCTATTCTCCATTATAATGATGCAAATAAGGAAATTCAGCCTTTCTCTATAAATTATAAACTGAGGTTCATAAGATTAGATGGGTTCTCAAGTTCACAGCTATGTAAATTAAAGTAAATTAGCTCACACTCATATCAAGTGGCACAAAATTATTCTGAGAAACTGCAGCTTATATTATTTGAATTCTATTATTAACTTTAAAATTTGCTTATTTTAAAGAATTGCTATTAGAAATTTCTATGTAAGATTGAGAGTTGGATGAAGAGCTTATTAACATAAAATCGAAACATATGCACAAATATGTTAATTTACATGTTTGTAAATTGTTCAAAAATCAGGGAATGTGTTCAATTTTGCAGTACCTGTGATTTATGAAAAAAATAAACAACTACTAATACTGTTTATTATTGTTTCTAGGAATTTATGAATTATCTAATATTAGATATCACTTTGTAGGATGATGAAAAGTTTATCACTATGTAAATTGCAGTGTGTTTCTCACTAAATCTGCCCACAGTACCTGGTCATAAGCTATAGACACTCTATATTTTATATCATATATAAGCTGTTCATGCGAATGCTAGCAGGAGAGGTATGCTTAAAATTCCTGCTATAGCAGCCTTATTTATAATAGCCAGAAGCTGGAAAGAACCCTGCTTGTGGACGTTGTACATCGTGGTGCGCACTAGGCTCCGCACCACGATGTACAACGTCCACAAGCAGTGGCCTCTTGTGAGGCTACGCCAGTGCCTGGTAAACACCGAAATGGATGATCACAGCCAGCTACTGGATGGAACACAGGGTCCCCAATGCAGGAACTAGAGAAAGTACCCAAGTACCTGAAGGGGGCTGCAACCCTGTAGGTGGAACAACAACAGGATCTAACTAGTACCCCCTGGGTTTGTGTTTCTAGCTGCATTTGTAGCAGAAGATGACCTAATCGGCCAACAGTGGGAATAGAGGCTCCTTGGTCTCCCAAACTCCATATGACCTAGCACAAGGCAAGGCCTGGGCCAAGTAGTGGGAGTGGGTGGGTAGGGGAACAGAGGTGGGGGGAGGGGTATGGGAATCTTTCGGGATAGCATTTGAAATGTAAATAAAGAAAATAATAAAAAAAAAAAAAAAAAAAAAATGTTTTTTGTACTTTTAAAGTTGAGTAGAAAATATAAATGTAAACAAATTGAGTTTTAAAAGAATGTATTATTTGTTTTTTGTTTATGTAATAACATTTTAATAAAGTTTACATTTTACACAAAAAAAAAAAAAAAAAAAAATTCCTGCTATGATCCCAGTACCTAATTTTTTTCTTAGCTCCATTATTTTCTATTTAACCATCTTTGTTCATCAGACTTTCTAGTTTTAAAGCAAAGGTTCCATAACAATCCTTTTAAATTTTTCAAAATAACCTTTCATAGAATGATTTTATTCATTATAATTTCTGAAATATTATTGAACAGTTGGACATTGTAATAGGAATAATAAATTTCTAATGAATGCATCTCTAGGTGAATTATAGTTTTTAGGTTTTTCCTTATAACATTTCTGTTTTGTACTTTATTTCTGCCCAGATCATAACACTATTAATGTGTAATGATCTACAATAACAGACAATATCTCATCTACTTTACTATCTTAACTGGTATATTTCTAATGTGACTGCTTCATGGTCTTATGAGTAATGTCTGTGGTACAAACAAAATGTTTCCCATTCCAAATTGATATTCTTTCCCTTTATTATGTTACATGGGTGTATATGTTTCAGATTACAAAGAAAAATATAGCTATTCAACTGCCCTATTACGTACAAAATTATAATATTTCATATACATAGTTTAGTTCAAGGTCATAAAGGAAACAAAATGGGCACATTATACATTTTAAAACCATTGTACTTAATACATTATTTACAAATGAAATATCAAATTTGAACTCCATCTTGATTTGGATATAATAAGAAACATTCTTTAAAAGTCAGTTTAGAATACTGTGTTTTATTATCAATTACTATGTAACCTAATTTACCCTGAAGTTTTATGACTGACAGCTTAGTTCCTCCATAACATTATAATGAGAAGTTGCCATTACTTCTTATTTCTATTTTAATATTTCTAAAATGACACTGGGTAATAAGCCACATGCTAAGTTCTTAACAGAAAAACTAATGAAGAGAGTGGCATCATGTTTTTATTTGTGTGGATAGAGATAGACAGTGCAGGTGATTATAATTCTTGGGGTAAATAATAATTCAAATTTGAATCCAGTAGAGATGTTATTTAGCTATCTCAACTTCAGTAGAAAGCAAAATACCCTTAATCTGTACCATCCATCAGTTCCACTAGTCATAATTTAATCACAAGTAAATGTTGACATGTATTTGATCATTGTAATTTTACATGAAAAGGAAAGGCATTTGGAGTTGCTAAAAATATAAATCTCTGAAAGCCCTTAAGCATATCACTTGATTTCCTTCTTTGTGCAAACTCAGAACCATCAAACAACACAAGTTACTATGTAACTCTGATAAATTTATATATTAAGTAGAGCCAAATTTGGAGTATTAAGGAGTAATCTCTGAAAACATTTTAAAAGTTTTCTAATAATGCATAGTATCTCAATCAGAAAACTGGTTATTCATATAACGAAAATATGTGTATGCTTTTATGAAACCACCCAGAATTCTCCTTGTTGTTAAAATTGATCTCTCCACAGTATCAAAAGCATGGTGCACACAGAGGCTTCCTATTTACTTTGTAAAAGAATGAATAGATGGAAAACTATGCAGATAGCTTTCTTTGGCAAATTTTTGTCCTTTAGAATTGTTGAAAATCTACATTGGATTACACGGCAAAATTCTAGATGACCGTTTCAGTGTTGTAGTACTCATTCTTTGCTGTGACATATCAACTCTGATTGGCTGCATCCCTCCCAAGCTCTGTGTTGAACAAGAATCACCATAACTGTGTACTTGAAGAGATCATAATTTTACAAATCAGGTCTCCTGCCAGCAGAAAGCCAGAGTAGGAAATTCTCCACAAAGCCTGTCATTTTATGTAAATATACCTTAATATTTATTGCATGCTGATATTAGAAAGCCTTAAATGTTGGGTTGCACTGCAGAGCCAAACATATTTGCTAATCTTTTAAAACGAGGCCCCAGATCATTAAGGTAGTCAAAGTCATCCTCCTGATCAGTGTCTCTGGATCCCAAGGAGCTCAGAGAGCCAGCTGATGACCCTGTTCCCTCATAGGCAAATGTCTGTAGTGAGTCAAAGGGGGGAGCACATGGATCCGTGTTGGCTTCTTCAAGCTTCTCTAGGATAAATTTTCGAAATATGGCGCTGTCTGGGCCCACCTGCAGGGACTGCCTGTACAGGCTCCTGATCTCTGCGCTCTTGCTTCTCCGTGGCTTTCTTTCTCTCATTACTGTACTTTGTCTCAGCTCTACGATATCAAAGGCTTCTGAGTCTTCTTCCCCGCCGCCTTCATCATCATAGCAAAATATATTCTCCCTAAAATCCTCCGTCTTCTCTGGAAATAGAGTCTCCTTTCTTCGCTGTTTTAGAGCAAGAATCAAAAAGAAAAACCCTGAAGAAAGGAAATATAAAAAGAACTAAATCATAGTCATAGTGCAAATTTTGTAATCCTTTTCCTTGGTATATTCAAGACATCACACTAAACTCCATGATTTTAAAGAAATAAGTAATAATTGCAAAATAATATGTGAAATACAGCCATTATTATGGCTGATGAGTATGTGCAACGAAAATAGAGGGAACTATTTTGGATCTTGATCAACTTAAAACTCAAAGTGGAATTTAATTTTGTTCCAATATTAAACAGAACAAAGTACAGTAATTGAATATTTTCCAATATGAATGTACTTAGTGACCATGATCCATGCTAATGAAAGTTCAGAAAGGAAATATTTGATATTCTTTGAAGCAAAATCGTGGTGCAATTATTTTTGAAGTGATTATTAATATACAATTATATACTTATATTATATTATATATGGACTTCAAAGGGTGTATATATATAAATATATATGTATATATATGTGTGTGTTTGTGTATATTTTTATGTGTAAACAATTTATATATCAGATTTTGTTATAAAAGCTTAAATTCTACTGATAGACTTTATTTTTATGAAAATCATATGTTATCATTAATGATCTATGAAAACTGAGAAAAAAGTATAGGAGTATCATATCATAACTACAGGAAGAGAGAATATACCAACATTCAATATGAAAGAACTTGTTATCTGGATTCTGTGATAGCAGTATTTTCAAAAATTTTAAATTATCAAGTATCTAATCATACTACAAATTAGTCAAACTCATTAGCTTCTATTGGTGGTCATTTTTAAAATATGTAGAAATAGAACAATTTTAGAATGCAATGGTTTTGAGCTCATGTTTGTGTATCAACAATAATCAATCCTTCCTTAGCTTTGGATCTTATGTATCTCCTCAGCATCTCATATTATAACCTTGGAAATAAATATGAAGTGATCGTATTAAAATTACAGCCAAGGGATTTATATTGAATTTATATTGGTTTATATTTTATAGATTTATATTGATTTATACTGAATTATTTCTTGAAAAAAATTGAGACAACCCTCGAATACAATAGAAAAAGTTAACATTGTAGCTGATCAAACAGAAAACATGAAATTTACTGTAATCACTATGAACCATTACATTTTGGTGAATTGTACAATGCGGAAAAGAGTGAATGAACTCCTACAACATATAATCTATCAAGACCATACTTAGGAGTAATGAGAAATCTTCAGGCTAAATAATCAAAAAAAGGAGATTTGAGCAATATGCCTATGATGAAAGAGAAGAAAACTCAAGGACATCAAATTTTTGAGTTAAATTCTACCAGTCAGTTTAAAAAGAATTGTCAGAATCTTATAGCATTCATAAAGAAATACTAAATTGATTATTGATACATGAAATGAGTATGTTAATTAATACCTGAAATATTTTTATAGATATTTATTTGTCTAAAACTTATGTGTATAAGTGTTGTACCTGAGTCTTTGTTAGTCAATTTACAGGTAACTGAAGACGCTAGAAGAAGGTATCTGATCTTTATGGAGCCAGAGTTACAGGGAGCTGACGGAAGCCCTGGGGCCGTGTGTGCACTAGAAACTGAAACTCTACAACAATGACAGAGTACCAGTGCTCTTAACTGCTGAGCCACCAATACAGCTCACGACATCTCAACTTTTATGTGCACTCTAGCCACATTCATGATAGATAAGACTAGGGAATCAAATTATTATGGGTTTTGTGCGTGAGTGTGTATGTGTAGACAGAGGGGGGAGAGAGAAGAGAGAGAGAGAGAGAGAGAGAGAGAGAGAGAGAGAGAGAGAGAGAGAGAGATTATTTACTGAGACCATGATAATGCTCTCTTATTAGATGATGACTGGGCATAAAAGTAGTTCTTTCATTCAGAAAGGTAGAAGTAGGAACTAATTAACAGTCTGGTGATCTCTGTTATCTGCTGGGCCAGGCCATATCAAGCATCTATGATCAGGACTAGACTGCTAGAAATCTAAATGACACTTATAATAATTATAACTTTCCTCAAGCTCCCACAACCAGAACCAGAAGTGGCTAATAGCCCAAATACTTCCCTATCTGATTGACCAAGACTCCGAAGGCCCTTAACCTAGATTACGTAGCCTATTCTATAACCAATCTTCTTGGAAAAAGATAACATGTACCTTCAACTTAGTTTTGATTTTATTGTGCTTCCTTGTGTACTAGTGATTGCATTAAACAAGGAACTATTTTTTTTCAAATTATAATGTTTTTATATTTGCTACCAAAAATACCACATGGCATGAACTCTCTAGAATTTGTGATTCAGTTTGACAAAGTCAATTTGACCTTAGTTTTATTCTTACCTCTTCAAGGTTTATTTTCCCAACTGATACCTGCAGCTACTACCTCAATTATTGACTTTCAAAAATTAGCAATATCCTTTTATGGGTATGAATGGTCCCAGAAAACATTATATTATATTTATAATTATTTAGAAATTATGAATTCTGAAACCTTCTTGCACAGCAAGGTATACATAGTTAATAATAAAGTATTTTATATTTAAATTTATTAAAATAATCATGTGCCTTCAACACAAAAAATTATAAATGATGGTCATAAGTATGTTAACTTCATTCATATGATCATTTTGCAATGAAATGTTATATTGTATTATTAAAATATGAGCAGTTTTCAAATAAAGTAAATTAAAATTATAAATTGAATATATATACTATATTAAAATTGAAATAGTTATCATAAGTACTCAATATGCTGGGTGGTGGTGATGCATGCCTTTAATCCCAGCACTTGGGAGGCAGAGGCAGGCAGATTTCTGAGTTTGAGGCCAGCCTTGTCTACCAAGTGAGTTCCAGGACAGTCAGGGCTACACAGAGAAACCCTGTCTCAAAAAAAAAAAAAAAAAAAAAAAAAAAAAAAAAAAAAAAAAAAGAAAAGAAAAGAAAAGAAAAGAAAAGAAAAGAAAAGAAAAGAAAAGAAAAGAAAAGTACTCATTATACAATTTCAGATACTGTACTACAAAGAAGCTAAATAAAAAGGACTTCCAAGGAGGCTAGAGAGATGGCTAAGCAGTTAAAACTGGCTGCTTTTTTCAGAGGTCTCGAGGTCAATTCCCAGCAACCACAAGGTGGCTCACAACCATCTGTAATGGGATTTGAAGTTCTATTCTTGCTTACATAAAGACAATGATAATGTAAACATATACATAAGAAAAGACCTCCTAGAAATAATTTTCTAATATTAAATGGAGCATTTATGAAACCAACATTCATTAAAACCAACTATTTGGTTTTAAATTTTAAACATATTCAGAGCAAATAAACACATGAGCATTTTTTTGTAATTACCTCTTCTTCATATTGATGGTGATTTTTGCAAGTTTAGGTTTGTACCATTCAATGCGACTTACCAAATATTACCATAACACATATCACGATGGCAATTATTGCCTCTGTTTTGAATCCCATGATAAAGAGAAGTCCCTTGTTAGCACAAGTCTCCGTGTTTCTACTGTCTCCACAGTCACAGACTTGTATAGTGAGAGTGTTCGTGCTTGTCAGAGATGGGATTCCGTTGTCAGCAATCAAGATGACCATGTAGAAGACAGGCTCTTCTTTAAGGTTAAAACCAGTTCTATTACTCAGAATTACAGCTGTGTTATCTACAACAAAAATCCACATTTATAACTTTTTGCAACAGTGTAAAACAAATCTGTAAAATATAGGTACTATGGACAAAGATGTTTAAATGTAATCATATGTGTGCAAGCAAAAACTAAGTCTTATATTAAAATATCAAGCAAAAACTCATTTGGAAAAATGTATATATGAATTATATAATTAGATTAATTATTTGAATCAGTTCTAAAGATTCTGGAAAGTATAGGAAGAACAGTGCATAGAAAAGAAAATGTGTCTCTACTTAGGCATCAGTACTGGTAGAAGTTATTAGCATTAAACCTATAATGAGGCTCCCAGTATATTTAAAATAGCTGCACTAAGTACTCCTTTCACAAATACAGGATATGTGCAAGATTTTCCGTAACCTAATTGCAAAAGCATGTGCTCTTAAATAATATATGTTCTAATTAGAAAAAGAAATAATGCAATTTTGGAGGAAAATCTTACTAGATTATTCATTTTACTGTAAATTGGCCAAGTCATATTTTATATAAAATTTTAAAACATGCCTTCTTCACTTATCATTTCAATTCATTTGCTAAGAAAATAATACTATAGGAATTAGTAAAATTTCTAGCTATTAGTAAAAATGAACAAAATGAACACTGAGTAATTTCACATATGAGAAAATTTTTACTAAATCCCAAATATTCAGAATGACATTTGCATGGGTTTCTTCTCTCAAAATTTGAGTTTTCCTTTTCGGGGTTTTGTGTTGGTTTGTTGTTTGATATTTTTTTGTTTGTTGTAACATGTGAAAATCCTTCTATAATAACTAATCTTTCTTTTCAAGTTGACATATAGAAGACCTCAGTCAAGAAGTGCTTCAATTAGCTTGGTCTACTGCCATGAGTGTGGGGTATTATCTTGCTAGTAGATGTTGGAGTGCCCAGGGTACTCATGTCATATTAGGCAGATGGTTCTATGCTCCCTAAGGAAGAGCTGAATAAGCAAGGGAAAACATGGCAGTATGCCATACTCCTCTGTAAATTCTGCTTCAATCTACTCATCTGGCTTCCACCAAGATTGTCTGTAAGGCAAATAAATTCTTTCCTGGTAAAGTTCATTGTAGTCAGTGTTTTATTGCAGCAATGGAAAACAAACCAGAACGCCTTCTGATTACCATAAATATTGTTTGTATCATTAAAGCAAATTGATAAGAACAAGAAAACAAGATTCATTTCATTCCAAGTATGTTTCAAATTAAAATTCATCATAAATTTTAGGTATAAAATAAAATATGCATCTATCTCCCTACAGATAATGAAAATGCAAAACAATACTTTTTATAATTTATTAGTCTTATTCAGAAGGATCAGGAAATCTGCCTTTCCAAACAAAATACTAACAAAGAATACCTATTTTTCAATTAATATAAAACTCTGGTTTTGAGGTAAGAAAGATATTTAAATATTATGTTTATATAACCTATTCAGAGTTAAGTCATGCTAATTGTAACTTAAGTATATACCATTATAAACTGGTATAGCTATCTCTGTGAGGCTATGCCATTGCCTGGCAAATATAGAAGCGGATGCCCACAGTCATCTATAGGATAGAACACAGAGACCAACATGGAGGAGGTAGAGAAATTACCCAAAGAACTGAAGGGGTCTGTAACCCTATAGGTGAAACAACAATATGAACTAATCAGTACCCCCAGAGCTCGTGTCTCTAGCTGCATATATAGCAGAAGATGGCCTAGTCAGCNATCGTTGGGAAGAGATGCCCGTTGGTCTTACAAACTTTATATGCCCCATACAGGGGAACGCCAGGGCCAAGAAGTTGGAGTAGGTGGGCAGGGGAGCAGCGTGGGGGGAGGGTATAGGGGACATTCAGGATAGCATTTGAAATGTAAATGAAGAAAATATCTAACAAAATAAGTTTTAAAAAGTACATACCATTATTTCTTCATTTTTCCTTTGATAATTAACTCTATCAGGTAATTTTATAATTGACTGACAATTATGAATAGACATGTGCAGTCACAACCATAGTGATATGTGAGAGCTTTTCAGACTTTCCAGTATTTTATAATCAAGTATAGCTTCCTATTTTAAATTTAGGTGCAATAGAACAAATTCATAGCCTTACATAAACCAGCAAAGCAGTTACATCTCTAGCCCTCACACTAATGGTTTTCAACTCTGCTTCTCTAGTTTGAAGCAATATAAGGAATAATAGAACCAGTGTCCTTCAAGTTCATTTTGAGATCATTCTCTCATTTTGACCAAGTACCCTTTTGTTTTGTTACTCAGTAATATCATGTTGCAAGAACAATATATAATCAGTTAGACAAACTCATTGAAATAAAATATTGATTGCATCAAATACCCTTATGGATGAGGAGTTACCTTGATTGTCTGTTAGCATAAAACTTGAGTTGTTTGTGTCTTCCACAGAATGATTAAAGTAAAAATGGTGATCTTCTATGGATTCATCTCTATCGATTGCACTGATGATCTGAATTATCTAGAAAAATATAAAGGAAGTTGATTGCTGTTATTTGGAGCGGTAAATTGATCAATGCTATTGTTACTTATACTTTTATTTAATTTTCTTAACATCATTAAGGATATTGCAGACCTCTATATTTCTTTCTTTACTTCCTTCTTTCTTCTTATTCTCCATTTGATTGCCAGTCATTATGATTTACAGATACAGTCATGATGATATAGACTTCTTGTATATACAGAGTTTTGAAGAGTTATTAGACTATTTCCCAAAGTAATGAGTTTTGTAATTGATTTTCAGAAAGGATGCATTTAAAGCTTACAGGCAATGTATAATTAATTGCCTTTGACCCACAAAGCTGATAGGCAAAGTCTTCCCAACCAAGTAAGCATCATTATATATCTCAGATCATAAAACTGTATAGAAATATAGATATAAGCATATAGGTTCTCAATTAATTCTTTTATAAGAGGACATATATATGTTATTACATTCAGATAAAAGATACACTAGTCATGATCACACATTAAGAATGAAAATTAAAGTAAATTGGTTTCTATTTTCTATAATCAAAATGCCTTAAACAGTATTTTAAATGAAACTTTCCTTGATTTTAAGATGACAGATCTAAATTAATAAGTTATATTTCAAAGAAGAGCTATTTCCTCACATGCATGAAGAGTATAGTGCAATGAAACCAAAGAAATTGGTACATTATATGTCCATGCTGAATCATATTTTCTTTATTATTTGTTTCTAATTAAATCATAATTATTTAAATATATGATAGAAAGAAAAGTTTTATTCATGACAACAAGGCAGTACTTTTATTTGAAAATATTTTTCCAATTGTCTTTAGGTTAATTGGGTCAGCAGTTTAAGACTGTAGTATTATCAGTCCATATTTTGCTACTTGCAAGTTCTCTAAACTGAAACACTTTTAGGATTCCTTTGCAGGCACATCTGGACCAGCTTTTCAAGAGTTTTTGCACTTCTCTACAATTCTGTTACATGCTTATCAAAATAACTTTCTCCTGTAATATTATGAAAGGATGTTGTTCAGATTGTAACTAAGCACACTGCTGGTTTCTTTGTAAAAGTGAAGTAAGATTGAAAACAAATTATAAAAGTTACATATACCTTGTTGGAATGTACAACATCAATTGTTCTTTGTGAAGTTGTATGTTATACTTGTTGAAAATGCTTATTATTGGTAGAGGAATGATTCAGAAGTTGATAGGCCATTTTTTTTTTGTTGATGTTGTTGTATGTTTTGGGTTCTGTTTTATTGTATATATTTTCTAATGCTTCTTATCAAAACTAACCATAATGCATTGTTTCTCTTAGAAACAAAAACATGAGCTCAGTTTAAAATAAACATAAATGCATTTATATTTCCTTAGTAGGTGGATTTCAAATATAATATACCTTATTCCATTAAATTTTAAAAATAGGAACCCACTGATATACTCCTTCCTATCTATCTGAGGTGTTATCAAAAAATTCAGTCAACATGTAGTATATATATTGTATAATATACATACATACATATATTAGTTTACATAATATACATAGTGATATTATATATATATTGTATATACATATATGTGTATACATTTTAAAATAACAAATCTTTAAGAAAATTTTCATTAATATGTGTGGGGAGCCGCCCTCACATTCGCCATTACAAGATAGCGCTGATGTCCTGTGCTCTAAC
>NC_034594.1:86488017-86490857 GCF_900095145.1 Mus pahari
TTTCTTGCTGGCGAGAAGGTAGCGCGGGACAAATATGCTCATATTTTTAGTATTTAAATTGTAACAATGAAATACCTCATTTCACTGTGCAAATAACAGTCTAAGAATGTGCTCATCTTTAATGTTGTTCAGTTATTTAAACTATTATATTTACCTAACTCAGCCCTATTGAACCCTTTGAAATTGATGAGGTTAAAAGTAATGAAATACAAGATTTAATGTAAACACAAATTAATCATTGTTTTAGAAAACAAGTAATAGGAATAATCCTAAAAAATTTGTAGCAAATTTTGATAGTTCAAAGTTTTAATATTCTTTTTGCTCTCTGAGCAGAGTTTTGTCTAAGTTCTTCTTGACATGGTACATTTGTTTTCCTATGTATAAGAAAATTCCTTCTCTCTACTTACAGAATGTGAAAATAACTTTTTAAATATTAACTTTAATAATAACTTTCATGTACAAGTTAAGCAGTGAGATACACACACAAACACACATACACACACACATATACACACACACACACACATATATATATATGTGTGTGTGTATATGTGTGTGTGTGTGTGTATGTATGTATGTATTCACAGTGAGCTTTAAGAATAAGTTCTATCACTAACTTCATTTTGTAAATACTTATATTAAGTTTCAGGTAATTACTAGAGTCATTAAGAATGAGAATGTACCATACACTGTACTATGAGCCTCTTTTAGAGCTATTTTGCCTGCTATACAGATTGTTATATTACTATTGATATAATATATACCTCTTTATACTAAATATATTAATGTAAATATAGATTATGCTGATTATATATGTAATATATATTAATGCATATAGATCAATATGCACTATACATTAGGTACAATTCAAAAATTAAAGGAATGTAAACTTCTTTTAATTTGATATGAAAATAATTCCAATTCTAACTACTCTACAAGTCTATTTTTGATTTTGTAAAATGTACAGAGTGATACTGTACACATGCACTGAACTAATCAAATATTTGAATGGAATTTCATTATGAAAGTTTTTTCACGAATACTATACAAACTAATAGACTCCATGGTTTTACCTTTTGTCCACCCAACCTCTGGCTACTGCTCAAGATATAGGCTTATATTCCCAAACAGCCTGCTTCTGCAACTGCAGAAAGAAACAACCTGCTTTGCTTTACATGAGAAGCCAAAGGAACTTAGTCTTCTCTAAGCCTTCACTGAGGATCCCATTTGGCATAGGTGGCCATTCTAGAGCTGTATGTACCATACTCTGAACCAGGATGGGGCATTCAGCCTAAACAACTCACTCAAGGGCCCATACCAGGTATGGCTTCCTTCATTACACAGGACCACTGAGGATAAAAAGAGGCTCCAAGGTGCTGAGGTACAAATCTCCACCAGGCTGGGGTTAGTCTGGCTAGCATACTCTGGGCAGGTCAATTTTTAAAATCTGTGGAGGAAGCACCTGCCACCCTTCTAGATGATATAATAGAAGCTATACAACAGTCTATATAGTACAATGTAGACTCTGTGAGAATTAACTCAGCCTTTGGAACAGTATTCTAAGTGAGTCCCTGAGTCTCTGCTGAACTTACTGCAATAACAGTGGGTCCCTTAATATAACTTCAGGTTTCCTTGTGCTCCATTATGACAATCCTTGGTGGTGAATACTCCTCTCCCCCCTGTAGTCCTAATTCTATGATCTGTATCCCTGAAATCATTTCCTTTCCATTCATCACCTCCAGTCTTTTGTTATTCTATAGAGATGGCAGGTGACTGCCTCTTCAATATCCCTTCTCAGTCCAACCCTTCATCGGCATATATTAACATCAGTTTGGGGAACCTCACTAGCCCCAGAGGAAATGTTCTTCTTGTGCCAATTCAAACTTTACCTATCTGTATACAAACCCACTCATGGTCCCTGGTCCACTTCTGCATTTCATTCATGAGATGGATGAAAAGAGGGCTCAGAAAAGAAACTAAAATAGCTGCTCCATGGGTGAAAAGGGAAAATTTTATTTCAAACTGCCAAGGCTGTCTCCTATGAAAGCAAGTGACAGGTGAAAGGTTTACAAGATTAAGTGGGAATGGCAGAAAGGATTTGAACTTATGAACAGGGACTGAGGGAGTCTAGAGTTTAGCAGTGACTTTGAAAATTAGTAGGTAACACAGTCATATTTTAATGAAGAGGTTCATGTTGTTCTTGCCAGGATAAGAAGAGGGACTCTCATATTTTAAGAAGTATGATCTTTCTTCAAGCGTCTGAAGTGGCACTTGTCTAAATGCCCAGCCTTGTAAAAATGGACTTTCATGGGGGAACCAGACAATACATAATAGTACTTTATATCCAGCTCCAAATTTTTGTCATAAACTACTGTCAAAATCTACCTGGAGTAAGTGGTACACAGGATGACCACCAAACTTTCCTCTTTATTTATATGATTATACTGTTAATTCATTGAGAGTGACCTCCTAATTGCCCATAAACTTGAAGACTTGTTTCCCAGAATGGTGAACTGTTTGAAAAGATTAGGAAGTGTCTTCCTGACATTTGAAAAAGTTAGGTGTGTCTTTGTTGGAAGAGGTGTCACAGAAAATATGTTTTGAGGTTTCAAAAGCACAAGTCAGTCCCATGTCTCCCTCTCTGCCTGGCTGCTTGTGGATCAAGTTGTGCTAAGATACTTCTCCAGCATGGATACAGAAACTGTGGTACATTTACACAATGGAGTACTACTCAGCTATTAAAAATAATGAATTTATGAAATTCTTGGGCAAATGGATGTATCTGGAGGATATCATCCTTAGTGAGGTAACCCAATCACAAAAGAAGCCACTAGATATGC
>NC_034594.1:86491257-86526779 GCF_900095145.1 Mus pahari
GGGGTATAGGGAACTTTCAGGATAGCATTTGAAATGTAAATAAAGAAAATAATAATAATAAAAAGATGTTTAAAAAGAAAAAAAAGATGCTTCTCCAGCACCAGGCCTGTTAGGCTTCATTCTCTCTGCAACAGTGATGACCAGAACTTTCTGGAGCTGTAAGCAAGCCCTTAGGAAAATGTTTCCCTTTAAAGTGTTCCCTAGATCATGGCATTTACTCTCAGCAATAGAACAGTAACTCAGAAAACTTATATCTGAGAGCATTCATTGTCAAAATTTTCTTGTGTGATGAATATTACCAGAG
Source organism: Mus pahari (assembly GCF_900095145.1). Taxonomy (NCBI): domain Eukaryota; kingdom Metazoa; phylum Chordata; class Mammalia; order Rodentia; family Muridae; genus Mus; species Mus pahari. The sequence goes on from NC_034594.1 coordinate 86,491,562, forward strand.
ATCTGAGTCTTCCACATTTTCTTCTGATATGAATATGTATCTTCTGACTACTTTAAACACTGTGAAATAATCTCATAGCAGACTTCTTTTTATTGTCATTATGAGTATAAAACAGACACACTAACAAACACAAATCTAAAATCTCAACCCTTTAGGAGTCTTAGTCTTGTTCGGTCTCATTAATGAAATAAGTTACAAGCAAGCTCAGAGTGAAGACCAAGTACACTGCTACTAAAATTTGAAAGAGAAATGATGGGGCCTGTAAAGTGAAAGTCCAAGAAGACTCCTGGAGGAGGTAGAGAGAAGAAACAAAACAAAACAACAACATCAAAAAACCCAAACAAACAAAATAGCAAAGCAGGGTCTTTTAAGTTTGGGTGACAAAAAGTCAGTGGGTGTGGTAATGGAGCTCAACACATAATTGTAAGGCAGCAGCAGGGATTGAGGGGGTGTTGGGAATAGTTTTAAGGAGTAAGAAGGTTCAGCCAAAACTTTGGCCAGATGCTGAGAGAAAAGAATCAAAGCAAACAAACAACAAAGGAAGGACAGTGGCCACCTCCTGAGCATTAAATCACAGAAGCCTAATGTGCTCTTCGCACTGAGGGAAATATCTTTTGGCAAAGGTAATGGACATTGTTTTACTAAGAGAATAACTATTGTCTTTCACCTCACTCATAGTTGGGTCAGTTAGATTCCCATCCTGACCTTTGGGCCATAGCAAAGCCCCCAAAGTCTCACCTTTCTGTATGATAATTTAAGTTTCAAAGAGGTTTTTCTCTGTTTTAGAAACAAGGTAGTCAGGGTTCAAGGTGTTGAGATAGATTTAATCCCCAAAGGCAATCCATTCTGCTTCTGTCCTTATATATACATAATAATATGACTTTATTACACCATAAATAAGATGTACTCATCTAAATTTACATTGCTCAAAATAGGATATATACAAATGTTATCAATAGTGAAGAAATGGTGTGCAAAAAAATGGACTTATTGTTCTAATTGAGGATCATAAACCTAATTAGAAAAAAATATTATGAATACAGCCATTTTCTTTTTTAAAATCTTTTGCGTGTTAACTAATATGTATTTACCACATTTGCATTATATAAACACTTGACCAAGAGTGACTTAACATAGCAATTGTTGCTTGGCTCCTTTCAAAAATTTTGTCTCTACTTTTAACATTTGAATTTTTTCTTATTCTTTAGGTTATAGCATGATGATGATGATGATGATGATGATGATGATGATTATTTAAGAGGTTTTTTAAATTAAATTGAAAAATGTTAATTTCATTCCCCGCCCCCCCCCCCCCCGCAATGTTGACATGTCTCCCATACTCTCCCATTCAACAAACCTGTGCTTCTTTCTCAAGCACCTGGAACACATTAATTCCTTTGAAATGTAAACATGGTGAAATTAGCACCTTTCTTCCCAGAACCTCTAGTAGCCTAACTAACATTTAAGGACTCATTAAGACCCCAGTTGCAGTACCATCTGGCACTAGAATTTCTGCAGAGATTTTCTCTGCTACAGAAGAACAGAGAATCTAGGACTTGTTCTCACTCTTAATCAAAACCACAAGTCCTTTTTTTTCTCATCTGTTTGATTCTTAAGTTTTTAAATAATTTATTTATCTTTTTATTTATATTACATAATTTCCTCCTTTACTTTCCTCCCTCCCATATAACACCAAATTTATGGCCTATGTTCAATAATTCTTATTATATATATATCTATAGCTATAGCTATATTTATATCTATATATATGTGTGTGTGGGTGTGGGTGTGTTTATATATTCAGAAATATGTAAGTACAATCTGCTAAATCTACAGTGTTACAGTGATTTCGGGGTCGACTAAGGAATCGGGTAGCAGACTGGTGTGCTTGCTCTTCCCTGGACTCTCAGTATTCCTTTGTAGTCTGTAGTTCTTTTTGCAGGGTCAAGTTCTTATAGATTCTCCTCTGTCCATGGCAGGATGCCTATTGTTGTTGTCCTTGTCAGCACAAGTTTTGGCATTCGTGTTGGTGACACGAGTATATATCTGTTGTGTGGTGGAGTATGCATGTGCTGTGGCACACATCTGTGGGTAAATATTTAGGTACATACACATATATATTCATATTTCATGTGTTTGTGACATAACTTGAATTATAGGCTTATGGATCAGCTTTAGCTGCTGCAACATTTAGCCAGACCCATATTCTTTGTTTCTTTTTTAAACATTATCCTTTATTAATTACAGATATCTGATATTTCCATAGAGTATTGTGTTAGCCCTAAATATTGAAAATTAGTAAAATATTCATTGTTAAATTCAGTAGGAACTTTACTACTATCCTCTAAGCTCTGAGAAGGAAATTTTAAAACAAAACTCTTCCTTGTTCTTCCTCCTGATACTTTATTTGGTTTCTAGGTTACCACACTTTCTATTTCCCTAGGGTATTAACATCCTTTTATCCTTGTCTCAATTTCTAGACCACACAGACTTTAATATTTCACAGATACCTGATATATTTAACTTTATCATGTCCATCACTGATCTTTCCCTTTAGCTCCACAATGAAGTCCAGGACATCAACACAATTTAAAATTTTAATTTAAAATAACACAAGAATTTAAAATTTCACAGCTAAAATTTTATTTCTTTACCTTACTTCGCTCATCTATTTCTTCAAGCAAGCAAAAACACATTTCTTCTCTCTACATGGACTGGATAAACCCTTTGAATTTATTCATAATTCATGCCTTCTTCCTGTACCATGTCTTACAAAAATCTCTGCTTTAAAATTGTTTCAAGAATTCTATTGCTTTCAGCACCTACTTCAATACTTTCCTATTGTTACATCTCTTTGGCCGTTCCCTTGTACAATGATAAGCAGTGGGTATGACTTGCTGTAGACTTGTTCTTTGGCACATCAATACTTAAATGCAGGTACAGACAATAGGAAATATTTCCATTATTCTTTTTAAAAGAAAATCACTATTTATTTCAGAGCTTATTCCATGAGGTAAAAAAATGTTGGTATTAAGCTCACAATACACCATGGCTTGGACTCTGCTATATCTCTGGGATCTACTACAGATTCTATTAGATGTTGATTCTGACTCACACATGTGGGTACCCCTCTGTTACAATTTCCCACATACTCTATCCACTGTCAGTGTCAGCCCAAGACCATTTACTCTTCCAGTCCCCCGGATTACTGTGGCGTTCAATACTCTCCTTTCTCTTTCTACTTCAGGACTTTATTAAAATAATCTCATCCTAATGGGACTATCCCTAAATATATTATGCATAACCTGATTTTATTTTTCAGGAGGTAATTGACCGCCTTTTATTCCCAAATACTTAGTGCTTTTGAAAATATTGTATGATGTATTTAATCTTTTTCTTTTTTGCTGCTAGGTTTATATTAGAAAGGATTCTTGATTCAATATTCATAAAATATAAATATTTACTATAACCAGAATGAAGGTTTATAATTAAATAATATAATCACAGAAATTCATTTTCCAGTATTAAACTTTAAACATGAGATAAGTAAATATGTTTCTTTGCTTTGTATTTTTTACATCCAGTCAAACATAAACATTCCTTCCCTTGACTATACTTATTTCTATATGATTTTCTTTATCTAACTAGTTCTATCAATTAGCTAATAGTTTCTAGGGCATAACTTCTAATTAACTACTTGTCTCTTAATACATCTTTAAATCGCTACTCTGGAGTCAGTGATGTTTAGAATTTCATCTTCTGTTCTTCATTTAAAATAATATATCATATGCTACATTAATCCCACATTTAGTGTGTCAATCAACTTACCCTCTGATCTGTTGCACAAATTCATTGGACTCATATTTTAATTGCTAGTATTGCTCTAAAATGTATATAATTTAGAAATGTGCCATGCCACTATATCCACGTCTACTCTTCTATATATATCACACATATTCAGTTGTGTAGTCTCCTGAGAGATGAAATTCTGGAAGGAAAGTTCAAATTATGTGTGTCCCTGATAGTCTTTCATATAGTGTGAAGGAAAACATTGCTGCTGTGTCAACTATCCCATATAATTATGTGTATTGAAATACACATACTTATTATATGTATCTTATATAGAGTCATATATGGTATATTTATATCCTATATAATTGTATATTATATTATATACAAATACATAATATACATTATATATCTGATTATAATTTATATTGTATACACATATAATATATCTATAATTGAGTATAATATATTATTATTACATCATTAATTAGAATCATTAAATATTATATTTTAAGTTAATAGAATGAAACATTAGTAACTTGGAAATAAAAAAAATCTGAAGTCAGGCATGGTGGAGCACACCTTTAATCCCAGCACTCAGGAGGCAGAGGCAGGGGGATTTCTGAGTTCGAGGCTAGCCTGGTCTATAAAGTTGGTTCCAGGACAGCCAGGGTTACACAGAGAAACCCTGTCTCGAAAAAAACAAAAACAAACAAACAAACAAAATCTGTGGAAGGATAATTTTTTATCAATCAGTTATTTCTGCCTCTTGCTAGATTGTTTCGTTAATAACAAAGACTTAAGTTTTGATGAAGTAAAATATCATGGTAGAGGTACAGAAATGTAATGTTCTTTAATACTTCAACCTTTTTAAATATATAAAAATTATATACGTAGCATATGTACATATATAATACATAGTTTATAACCCAAGTGATTTATTCTATGTAATACACAATATGGTATCATTTGTTGGCATTTATTATATATTATATTTAGATAATATAAAATATGAAATGCTCTGTTGCTCCGATTTTAGTGATCTATTGTGATTTCATCTTACCTCACCAGATTCAGCATTTTCACAAACATAAGTCTCATAGAATTGAGAGAACTCAGGAGCATTGTCGTTTATGTTAAAAACTTGTACATAAACATGAGCTGAAGAGATCTGTTGTACATTGTCTGGAAATAAAGATATAGGATGCAATTAATTACATGTTTATTAAAAGTCACATAATAAATTGAATTAGAGGATTATTGTATACTAATATTTGTACTTGAGGAAAATTAAAGATGGGGGTTTATGTGATCCACATATTTATCAGTAACAAAGAGCAGAAACAGAATCTATGTTCAGTTCCCGTCCCACTCAATTTGTGCATTCTATGTGCTATGGTTTTCACCCATGATTAGTGAAAAATTGGTAAATGATTATTATATGAACACCTTACTAACATTTATGAGCTACTGGAAGTGTTTGCAGGAGTCCAATGCATTGCAATGGGAATAGAAATTAGTAATTTTCCAGTGTTTCTAGTTTTCACACTTGCACTGCGAAAACATGTATATTTGCAAATTACCTGAGGTCCTGGCAAAACTGAAATCTTTTATAAGGTCATAGTTTCACATTATGGAACACTAAACTTAGATCATAACTTACAAAGCATAAAGGAATAAACAATACAGAATGAACATACAAAGACAAACAAAGATAAGTCTTTAAAATTATAAAATAAAAAACACTAAACAATGATATTAAAAGTTCCCTGAGTATTTCAAAATAAGCTGTTACTTTTATTTTGATTTTAATTATTTGACAGAAAACGATTTATGAATCACTTATATAACACATTTCATCATCAAATACAGTTAAGGCAGAAATTCAAACAGGACTATGACTTGGAGGTTGGAGCTGATATCCAGGCAATGGAGGCATGCTGGTTACTGCCTTACCTTTCATTGGTTGTGAAGCCTGCCTTCTTGTGTCACTAAAAACCCCTAGCCCAGAGGTGGCACCACCACCCACTGTTACCTGAGCCCTTCCACATCAGTTATCCACTAAGAAAATGTACCACAAACTTGTCCACAGGTTTGTGAATTGCATTCATTTTTTTTTTTCTTGGCGACTGTGTCAAGTTGAAACAACACTGACCAGCACATATGGTAAGCAGTTATGACTGAGCCGTCTCCATAGTTTCAGGCTTTAAAAAAATGTTTTTTGTCCTTTCTGCATTTGGCAATATGAGACCCTTTCAATTTGAACTTCCTTCCGGGGCTGGTGGTAAATAGACTATATTTGCTTCAGTGTAGTTCTGGAGCCAGAAAGTGAAAGGGATATTCAGGTAAAGATATAGAAGAAAAGATAAAGCATTTTCAAGGATAGAAAAGGGGAAGTAATGAAGGCTTAAACCTGGGGATATGCAGAGAAACTGTTACAAGCCTAAAAGGGGGACAGCTGTTTGAATGTCTCTCAGATATGTTATAAGTCAGAGGGCATAACAGTGAGCAAATGGCAGGGGATACATGGACAGGCAACCTGGGGATAATCAGACCAACTAATGTGTTTATAAAAAGATTAAAAGAGAAGGAATACGTTCTATAGAGGAGTGGTGAGGTATGGGGGAAGGGGACATCTCAGCAGGCCCATGCAAAGCATCCCTTTCCACTGAAGGACCAGCACATGATGGTATAATATAGAATAGAGTTTATTCAGGGTATAGGGAAGGAAGATAGGAGGATAGTAGACACAGAGAAAGGCAAAGAGAGAGTGAATAGCAAAGTAGTGGAATAGAGGCTGGCCATGAGCATGTGGGGAGAGGGAGGGAAGGGAATGGGGAAAGAAGGAGAAGGGAAGCAGGGAAGGAGCAAGACAGGAGCAAGAGACCAAGAGAGGAACAAGAAAGTGAGGAGGGGTCAAGCATCCCCTTTTATAGTGTGTCAGGCCTACCTGACTGTTGCCAGGTAACTGTGGGGTGGAGTTTAGACAGAAAGCTAACACCATCTGTGCCCATGATAAGGAAGCAGCCAGCCACACAATCAAGTCCCAATCTGGGGTTACTATGTCAGCATCCCAGAAATAAGACCTTAGATAAGGCTCTTCCTTTTGTGTCACTTGTTTCATGTTTGAGAAGGGAAATTTTGTGCTGTTTTTATCATTAAAAATTAGGTAAAGACATTCAGAAAATACAGATTTGTAAATCAGGTCATGAAATGTTCTGATGATCTATTTCTGCTACCTTAGCTTCTTTGCCACCTAAAACTGGATGACTAGATAATGTCTTGTGGAAAAGAGGACAAATTTTAGCTCACCAACCAAATAGCATTACCATGTTATGACTAGAGCATAATCTTTGGGCATTGCTAAGTGTATATTGGTGCTTCCTGTGTTTGTATTTGAGGTTTTATGAATTCTCAATATGTTTTTCTGCAAAGTAAAATTGCAGTATATATTTATAATGTGATTTAAAAAATAAATATAAATAAATTCTGAAAGTCATAATATTCTTATTTAGCATACAGAAAAATACTTATTTTCTTAAATATGTATGTTTATTTTTGGACTTCAAAATATAGGTATTCCCCTAATATTACACACACAAACGCACACACACACCATAATGAAAGAAATTAGTTTAGTCATGTGTAATTTAAGAAAGTTGGAAAGTATCAGAAATATATATATATATATATATATATATATATATATATATATATATATATAAAATTTCATACATGTTTTCCACCAATCACTAGTATTATATTTAAGACTGATGTCATTTTAAAATAGTATTTTATTATTTCGCTACGTATATATCACAAGGCTCCTAAACAGCATTCTTTTCTGAGATTTTGCCTTTCTTTCACATAAAAGTACATAGGAATATAATATACTCAGGCTTTTCACTTCCCATTTCAGAGCACTTGCTTTTAGAGTCCTGAGCTGCCACACTGAGACAGAGGGTGGGTAAGCAGAAGCCTATATCCAGACATATTACATAAGTTTGGCAAGTGTGACTGATAAGTGTATGTAGCAGAATAAATCACTGAAAGCTTTATGGAGAAGGCCCTTATGCTCTTTTTATCTCTACACTTTCCCAAATATGTGGCATATATGCTTTGTCTCCAGATGACCAGGTTCTCTCTTTACTTTACATTCAAAGACATGAATGAGATCAATTCACCTTGACTGTGTTGACACCTGTTGCCCTGTCCTATTTTAGCTAGACTCAGTCAAGTAACTGTGTAATGCTCCAAAAATTAACCTATCAGCCCCTCCTGCCCAGGAACAAGGTAACTTCCTGGAATTCTTAGAATTGTAGTTCTAGGACATTACAAAGCTTCCTGAGAAGTATGGTGGCCTATAGGTTTGTCCTTATAAATCACTGCAACACATGGCACAGGAATTCCAGTTTGGGAATTCCAGAAAGTCGTCCTGAACACAGTTTATCTCTTGGTCAGCATTTAAAATTTAGATTTGCTTTAAATTCGGACCCAAATGTTAAAGTTTTTTTTGTTGTTGTTGTTGGTTGGTTTTTGTTGTTGTTCTTGTTTTGGCAAGAGACAGGATTAACAACTAACTTAACATCTCCCTACTGCAAAGATTTGTGATTCCTGAAGAACAGAAACTGCACTATGAACTTTGGATTCTAAATACTTTGCTTAATTATTGAGACATGAATTATATTGAACATAAAAAACACAAAAAAAGAAAAAAGTACCTGACACATTTTCTGGTTTGTTTGTTTTTTTAATATATTTTCTTTTTTTTAAATTTTTCATTAATTTTGGAAAACCCCAATACCACAAGAGACTCCACTAAAAAAGAAAAACAAATAAAACTACACCAAAAAGAAAAACAAAAATAATAGCAGCAAAAGAAACCAGCAAACCTCTATCAAAAGTTAACACACACACAAACACGAACACACACACACACACACACACACACACACACATCAAAACTGTGTAGTCCATGTTGGAATATATTTTCAACTACTCGTGAACATGAGATCTGTCCTTTGAGTGGTTGGTATACCCTGGGTCATTCTATTGGAGAAAACTGATTTTCCTTCTCCTAACAGGTTTAAGGGACAGATGTTAACCTTTACTCTAGTGGCTAAGTTTTGATTAATTTGTTCATTCATTCATCAATTCATTCATTTCCCATGAATGCAAATATAGAGATCCAGCGCTAGAGTAATATGTGAACTGTCTCCATCAAATATCTTCCCTCAAAGCTCAGGGATCCCCTTGGAAGAAGATATTTACTGAATATATGGTTGATGGAGAATGGAGAACACTGAGAATCCAAGAAACTGTAAATAAAAATGAAAAATCTCATATGAACTCACACAGACTGGGACACACAAGCCTGAATGGGTCTGTACCAGTTTCTCTGCATACATACTCTAACTTCTAGCACAGTACTTATGGGATTCCTAAATGTGAAATGTATATGTCTCTGATTCTGGTGCCTTTTCTTGTTCACGTTGTAATTTCTTTGATTTGGCCAATTCTATTTGACAGGTTGTCTATTATCTTATACTTTATTATAGTAAACAAAGTGTGCAATCATTTTAATCATTTTACTTCCTCTCCAGAGCTGCTAGCAGATTTTACCTACCTCCCTACCATCCCAAGTTTATGTTCTTTCTAATCCTTTCAAAACTATGAAATCAATACCCAAACCAAACAAATAGCACAGATATATGATTAAAACTATTAAATAAGTTCCCAAATACACATTCAACATGAAGAGTGGCTCTGATGCTAAGGTTGTGTTTCCCCCTTAGTTCTTGATCTATCAGTAAGAAAGCCATAGACCAATTACTGGGTGGAAGGAATAGACAGGACTTCCTGGTTCTAGCCTGTGAGAGACAGAATCAGAAGACAGGGAGAGTTCACCGTGCTTCAGAGAGAGAAAAGTCAATTATCTGAGAGCTCAGTTGGAGCAGCTCCAGGTGGACAGTTGGGGATGTTGAGCTGGGTTTAAAAAAACTCAGCAACTAAAGTGGAGGGCAGATAGAGGGGTGGAGCCAAGAGTATTGTTAAGTGCACACTTTTTCAGGTGGGAGATAATTAACACCCAGCAATTGTGCCAAAAATGCAAGTAGAAATTGAACAATGTGTGTTTATGTTTTTTATCCATGGATTCAAGGGAAGCTAGGTAGGAGCTGGTAGCATGGCTTGTTCCCAGCACTTAGGTGGGGTAGCAAAAGCTACATGCAACAGTGTTGCTTACCTATTCTTGGGCATGGTACCTGAACTTGAGTATTGCTGATATACCCCATGCCACTTCATTATGATCTTCTTTATTTGTTTCCTGTTTTTCCTTCCTGCAGCCATCAATTTCTAATAGCTTCTTTGTTAGAGCTAGGACTTTATATATGCCTCTCCTTCCAAATGCTGGGGCTTTGTTTGTTTTGAACCTATGTAGGAACTATTCCAGTTGCTATAGTTTCTGTGAGTACATATGTCCGTCAGTCCTGTTGTGCCTGGAAGACACAGATTTTTTGGAACCATGTAACTCTTTTAGCTCTTAAAATCTTTTACTTCCTCTTACATACAATATTCCTGAGGGCTAAGGGAGTTTGATAGAGGCATCTCTCTTAGGACTGAGTGCTCTATCCCTCTAATTATCCATTTGCCCAGTTGTAGTTCTCTGGGTCAATTACCATCCATTGAAACAAGTTAACACTGAAGAGTTTTTTTCAACACCATAATGTAACTCATTGCTATTGAAATTTCCTATATCTATGCATATATGAAAAAGTTTAATTGCAGTCACCAATTACGGTGGATATTTTCAAGTTTCAACTTGATTATGTTCTGTAGTTTAGGGCTTATATCCACGCATGGTGGTACACATAATTTAAGCCCAGGATTCAGGATAGAGAGCTATGGGGATCTCTAAGTTCAAGATCAACCTATAGAGCAAGTCCCAGAACAGCCAAACTTAGGCAATGGAGGAGTTTGAAAACTGAAAGCTAGTGATAATGGAATAGAAAAAGTGGGGTCATGTTCCAGCTCCAGGAAGCAGCAGAACTTGGTAGCTACAGCCAAGTGGCTCTGATTTTACAGTCAAGAACAGAAGTGTCTACTGGAATAATTGATGCAGGTTATCTATATCTAATAAATTAGTGGTAATTAAGAAGAGATTTGCATCACTAAAGTGAAATAGCCTGGGAAGTGTTTTATGAGAGCAGAGAAGCTGTGTTCTAAGATAGTCCCAGTTGTTCCTCATGCTGCAGGTCAACATAATAATAATTACACAGGTGATACTCTTTGGAAGGCATAAAGGGCTCATGGAAAGCAGATGAGACATGGCACCAAAATAGGTTATGAAAGGCCATTGGTACAGGAACAGCCTCATTTACAGTTGCCAGCCTAAGATTCAAGCAGTCATGAAAAGAAACGGAGGCTTGGAACAATGAAGAAAGCCTGTAAGGGGCTGTTGGTCAAGGCTAGTTGCAATGTAAGACTATAGGACTTTGTTGATGCCAGTTCCATAGAATAAACCAAGGAAAGTATCAACAGTTGAATGAAGTCCAGCAGAGCCTAGAGTGATACAGAGGGCAGAGATGGATAAGTGACCAAATCCCTTTTGAATAGCCCAGAAGATCATGTGTGGATTCCAGACCTTGGAACTCAAAGCTATGAAGTTGAAGTTGTCTTCGATTCCACAAGGTTTTAGATATGGTAGAGTATTGCGATGCCTGCCTAGGAAAGCTGCAAATAGGGAGTGGAAGCAGCCCAAGAGAACTGCTGTGGAATGCCAGATCTACCAACAACAGTTAACAATGATGAAAGGCATTGGATATCTGAAGCAGACAATAATATCGGTCTTGGAAACTTGGAATTTAGAATTTGACCAGCTGTTTTTCGGTCTTGCTTTGGTTCAGTATTTCCTCCCTATGATGCTTTGGTATGAGTGTTTATATCCTGTGCCATGATATGCTGGAAGTATGTGATCTGCTTTTTGATTTCAATTCTATAGGGAATTACGGTTAACAGATTGCATGAATCCCAAAAGAGTTGAATTTTGGACTTTTAAGCATTTACGAGACTATACTAGACTACAGGGATTTTTGAAATTGGACTGAATTATGTTGCTGTATGCTATGGCTATGAATCACCGTATAGACTCATTTGTTTGAAGATCCTATGGCAGCCAGTAAATGGAATATAATGGTTTGAATATGTAGTGGTTTTAGTACATAGCGAATGGTACTATTAGGAGGTGTGGCCTTGTGGGATTTTGCATGTCACTGTGGGTGTGGGTTTTGGAGGTCTCCTCCTATGCCCAGGTTCTGCACATTACAGAAGAGTGATACCTTCTAGTTGACTGAAGATGCCAGTCTTCTCCAGGCTGCCTTCAGATAAAGATGTAGAACTCTCAGTTTCTTCAGCACCATGTTTGCTAGACACTGTCATGTGACTTACCATGATGATAATGGACCAAACCTCTGAAACACTAAGCTAAATAAATAAGCTAAATAAATGTTGTCCTTTGTAAAAGTTGGCTTGGTCATTGTGTCTATTCACAGATATGTAAACTCTAAGTAATACACATGCAAAAATATCTAAATTGAAATTATTGAATTGCTTTAAAAAATGTCAGTTGGAATGATATGCAAATGTTGAAAGTACTTATCCAGTGGTACTTATGTTTTAAAAAATTACATTTATTATCTTGTACCCTTGAAGCCTAAAGATAAAAATGATATGGGAAAATACCAAAATCCTTTTCATTAAAATGGTCTGTGATTCTCAGAAATATGACCATATAGCATCAGAAACAGATTAGGAAGGACTTCATCTTTCTGACATGAAAATATTTACTACCACTTATCTTGAAATTTCTATATACTTACAAGATTTGTTATAATTAAAATAAATGTATTTAGTTTATATTGTTTACTTTTCAATTGTTGACACTTTAATTTTATTTTTGTGTTTTAGTTTTTAACATTTGTCAAGAACAATATACACTATGCATAATGTCTAAGTTAATATAAATATAATTTTGATTCTTATTATTAACTACACCATTGATGTAACATATTGTGTGGAAATTGTTTCAAAATTATACATCTAAATTTACTAAAACTTATAATTGCTGGGTAGACTGATTGATTGATTGATCCATATGATTATTGGAGATAGATTATAACCCTGAAACCATTTTGGCTTTGTATTCTCACAAGATTTTATCTATGTTGAACTCATAGGCAATTTTCAGTTCAGCCTTGCAAAAGTTGTGATTGAAGGAACCTAACTCTATAATTTAGACTTTGCTCTTTATTTTTTCTTCAATTCCTTTATGGTAATTAAACTGTTTTCAAGTCCTATATTGTGAATTTTATGTATCTATTTCTGAACTTATGATATAAAATTATAGTTTCAACATTAATACGTTCTTCTTTAATGCTTTCATAATGATTTGAAAACATTTTAAGATGAAATTTTGCCACAGGTATGGTATTTGAAAAGTAATTGATATTATAATAATCTCTTGAAATCCCACTATATCAATAAAATTTCTCTAATCCTCACATTTTCAATGACACATGAATTAGGAACTCAAGACAGCTTCAGAGTGGTGAAAAATAAAACTTACATGCTGCTGGGCAGTGGTGGCTCACACCTTTAATCCCAGCACTCAGGAGGCAGAGGCAGGAGGATTTCTGAGTTCAAGGCCAGCCTGGTCTACAGAGTGAGTTCCAGGACAGCCAGGGCTACCCAGAGAAACCCTGTCTCGAAAAACCAAAAAAAAAAAAAAAAAAAAAAACAAAACTTACATGCTTAGGAATTATTACTTTATTCTTTAAAAACCTATGCAACAAGAACAACTTTCATGCTATACTTGGCCTATTCACTGAAATGACTTATCACTTAAATTTTAAGCATAGAAAAGCAAATCTACAAAATCTTGACTAAGACTACAGCACATACAGCTCATTTAATTAAAAATGTTAGATTAAAATAACTTTTCATATTATTTGTTAATAAGGTCCCTTATTAATGAAGTGGAATTAAGACAATATGATTGAGACTGGGATTAGATATAATTGTGATTCATTCTTCTCTTGTCACTTAAAGAATGTAGCACAGATTTAAGAGGCTACATGTTTAACATAGTATAAATTTAACAATGTTTATTTCAAACAGTTTTAAATATCATTCAAAGCTGTTTATCCATAAAGAAATATTATACTTTATGCACATAAAGAAATAGTATACTATTGCCTATGATGAGAACACATAATATCACTATAAGATGACAAAGTATAAGGTTATTCTATCAAAGCTACATAAATAAGGAAAATGTTGAAGATAATCATTTGAGTAGGTCTATCCTTAAGTAAGAATCCAGTTAAAAACATCAGAAAAATAAGGAAACATGATACCTTAAGCCTCACCAATACTAATAAACATCTTAGAAGAAAGTCAAAGAAATGTGTGAAAAATACAATAGAGTTACAGGAAGGGTATGATTTTATCTTAATTGATTTTATGTGTGTATTTTGCCTTCATGTAAATTTGTATACTATTTTTATGCCTGGTTTACATAGGTCAAAAGAGGGTATCAGATCCCTTGGATCTAGATTTGTAGGGAGTGGTAAGCTGCTATGTGTTTGCTAGGATATGAAAATAGGTCTCTTAGAAGACCAGCCAGTGATCACAACTGCTAAGACTTCTCTCTATCCCCATGGCTAAAGTATTTTTTCTTGAGACTTGAAATGATGCACATACTTATTTGTTATTCTTATCATTTGGTTATGCTTCCACAACATATACACCATTGTTTACATTTCTTGCATATGTTTATGGAATAAAATCTAAAGTAAGAATTTATTCAATACTGTAGTCTGAATAATAAATATGTGTGCATATACATGAGAATACATGCATATAAATTATGCAGTGTTCATAAAGTCATTTTCTTTTCAAATACCCTGAAGTTTTGCTCAGTGGGATAATGTTGATAATTGTTAGAAGATGAAAGCTTGACTGATTGCTCATGTTGTGCACAGAAAGAAATATTATACTATTTTCTATGATGGAAATACATAATATCACTATAAGATGACAAATTATAAGGTTATTCTGTCTATCAAAGCTACATAAATAAGGAAATATTGAAAATAATCATTTGAGTGGGTGGTGTCTTTCTTGCAAATTAAAGATGTGCATTAATGTTTTGATTCTAGTTGATAATGCTAACATTTACTTTGCCTTCCTCAAGTCATAAAATTAAAAAAGAAAAGTACAAAAAAGGAGAATTTAATAGAGATTTTCAATATTCTTTAGATTAAAAACATTATCTAATTAAATCATCTGGCATTCTTTTTTTAACCCAACATGATTTCCTTAGTCTCATACTTTTTAAATTTTTTCATAATGAGAGGATTTTGAGTCTACAAATATTGACAGTAAGACGAGCGACATTGCTCAGAAGACAAAGAATCCTGCCACTAAGTATGATAGCCTGACTTCTATCCCTGAAACCCAATAGTAGAAAGAGAGAAATAATGCTTTGAAAATATCTTTTGACTTCAAATATACACCCATGCACACATATATGTGCACACATGTACCTCTATACATATGGCAAATGAATAAATAAAAAAAATACACTGTCTACAGATGTAAAGAATGTCCATAATCACTTATTTTGTAATGAACCTTGTGTAAAAAGATAAATTGTTTATTTTATTCCCCTTATATATGAGAAAAGTTTTGAAGAAACTTATTACCATAGCTTTGACAAATTACAATCTTTAGTATCTGAAAGTTATTTTATAGAAAATCCTTTTTATTTTTAATTTCAATTTCTCTCTTGAAATGACCTGATTTATATAATTATTTAATTTCATCATCATCATCATTATTATTATTATTATTATTATTATTATTATTTTCTTTAATTACACTTCAAATGCTATCCTGAAAGTTCCCTATAACACCCCCTGCTCCCCTAGCCACCCACTCCCACGACTTGGCCCTGGCCTTCCCCTGTGCTGGGTCATATAAAGTTTGCAAGACCAAGGGGCCTCTCTTCCCAATGCTGGTCAATTAGGCCATCTTCTGCTACATATGCAACTAGAGACACGAGCTCAGGGTGTACTGGTTAGTTCATATTGTTGTTNCACCTATAGGGTTGCAGCCCCCTTCAGCTCCTTGGGTACTTTCTCTAGCTCCTCCATTGGGGGCCCTGTGTTCCATCCAATAGCTGACTGTGATCATCCACTTCTGTGTTTGCCAGGCACTGGCATAGCCTCACAAGAGGCCACTATATCAGGGTCCCTTCAGCAGAATCTTGCTGGCATGTGTATTAGTAACTAGGTTTGGTGGCTGATGATGGGATGGATACCCGGATGGGATAGTCTCTTAATAGTCCATCCTTTCATCTTAGCTCTAAATTTTGTCTCTGTATCTATATCCTTTCATGGGTATTTTGTTCCTTATTCTAAGGAGGAATGAAGTATCCACACAATGGTCATCCTTCTTGGTTTTCTTGTGTTTTGCAAAATGTATCTTGGGTATTCTAAGTTTCTGGGCTAATATCTGCTTATCAGTGAGTACATATCTAGTGACTTCTTTTGTGATTGGGTTACCTCACTAAGGATGATATCCTTCAGATACATCCATTTGCCCAAGAATTTCATAAATTCATTGTTTTTAATAGTACTCCATTGGGCAAGTATACCACAGTTTCTGTATCCATTCCTCTATTGAGGGACATCTGGGTTCTTTCCAGCTTCTGGCTATTATAAACAAGGCTGCTATGAACATAGTGGAGCATGTGTCCTTATTACCAGTTGGAAGATCTTCAGGGAATATGCCCAGAAGAGGTATCGCTGGGTCCTCCGGTATTACTATGTCCAATTTTCTGAGGAAACACCAGACTGATTTCCAGAGTGGTTGTACAAGCTGGCAATCCCACCCGCAATGGAGGAGTGTTCCTCTTTCTCCACAACCTCACCAGCATCTACTGTCACCTGAATTTTTAATCTTAGCCATTCTGACTTGTGTGAGATGGAATATCAGGGTTGTTTTGATTTGCATTTGTCTGATAACTAAGGATGTTGCACATTTTTTCAGGTGTTTCTCAGCCATTCAGTATTCCTCAGTTGAGAATTCTTTGTGTAGCTCTGTACCCCACTTTTTAATGGGGTTATTTGAATTTTTGGGGTCCAACTTCCTGAGCTCTTTGTATATATTTGATATTAGTCCTCTATCAGATTTAGGATGGGTAAAAACCCTTTCCCAGTCTGTTGGTGGCCTTTTTGTCTTGTTGACTGTATCTTTTGCCTTACAGAAGCTTTGCGATTTTATGAGGTCCCATTTGTCAATTCTTGATTTTACAGCACAAGCCACTGGTGTTCTGTTGAGAAATTTTTTTCCTGTACCCATATCTTCTAGGCTTTTCCCCACTTTTTTCTCTATCAATTTTAGTGTCTCTGGTTTTATGTGGATGTCTTTGATCCACTTAGATTTGAGCTTTGTACAAGGAGATAAGAATGGATCAATTCTCATTCTTCTACATGATAGCTGCCAGTTGTGCCAGCACCATTTGTTGAAAATGCTGTCTTTTTTCCACTGCATGGTTTTAGCTCCCTTGTCAAAGATCAAGTGACCATAGGTGTGTGGATTCATTTATGGATCTTCAATTCTATTCCATTGATCTACATGTCTGTCGCTGTACCAGTACCATGCAACTATTCATATTTAAATAGCTGTACAGAAAAATATAATTGTCTAGTCTCAGAAACTCAGAATGAATAAAAGCCCTAGTGCCTAGTAGAAGCATTGTCATGACTTTTCACATGGAAAACTATGACATTTCTGTCTATCAGGAACACTCAAAATAGTACTTCTGCTATACTTTATCATTTACATAGACAGATAATTAAAAATCTAAGACAAAGTTCACCTGTCTTTTTTCACTATATATATTATAAATTATGTATTAGATATATATTTTAAATAAATGAATAAAGAGTCTCCATTCTAAATATCTTACAGTAAATATACACAGTGAATAATAAGACAAGCATATGCTTCAAGCCTTAACTAATAACAATGCACTCATATTTTTTTTTTGCAATTCACTATAAAACCATTTACAAGAAACACAGGATATTTCCTATATGAATTTAATCTCTTGCTGTACTACTTTATGTTCAATAACTTAAATAACACGAATTATTTGTTGATTTTCATATATCCATTACTTTTAACTTTAGTTAATATATTTGATCAAATAAATGATTAATTCACAATTTCAAGGACAATAACTAAACCACAAACTGGTGTGAATGGTTCTATTTATGTTATCAGGAAGACATTATGAGTCTAGGTCTGAAGAGAAGGAATAACAAGGGAACAAAGATCTGGTATCTGCTGATTATTAAAGTTATACTGTCTTAAAGCAGGAGCTATGAGCAGAGGCTCAAAATGAACTGCTGTTTCTCTGGTCTACAACAAATGAATGATAACCAAATATTGTTTTTCCAATCCTTTATGTTCCAACTCATAATCAGAATGAAATACGATTCATGTTAAACATGCCTTGGTACTAATTTACAATTTTAGTTCTAATATTTCATTCTAAAAGGAGGGAAGGTAAAGATATTCATATTGAGATTCTAAATATTACCTAAAAACAGTAAAACCTGTTACAATTTAAAAAAAAAAAATAACCTCTGGGTGATGGTGGCACATGCTTTTAAAAACATTACTCAGGAGGCAGAGGCAGGCATATCACTAAGATTGAAGGCAGCCTTATGTGCACAGCTAGTCCAGGACAGAGGTATACAGAGAAACCTTGTCTGGAAAAAAATAAAGCAAAGCAGAGCAAAACAACACAACAAAACTAAACAAAACAAAAGACTCAACAACAAGAAACAATAGCAAAAAGAAAACAGGTAAAACAACATTCTTTAAATAGAAAATTTAGCTAGTAATACCTAGTCAGTAGCATTATATTTGTCTTTACAAAAGTATATGATTTTTAAATGTATGTAATTTTTATTAACATGATAAATATGGAAATGTATGCTAAAATTTATGAAACATCCAAGAAAAAAGTATAATGCCACATTATTCTACAATAAACATATTTTATATTTAAAGATCGTCATTTTCATTGTATTGTGTTAATATTGTTAAGTAAGAGAAATTCAAATTTTAACAGTAAATATATAGTAAGCTTTAAATACAGTGAACAGGTAGTAACTTATAATAAGATAACCCACATACAAGTAGTTACATATAAATTTTTAATTTTACTTCTAAACGTAAACACATGTCAGTCTCTAATTTCAAAATTATTTAATTGTTTACTAATTACAGTTTTCGACTCTGCAACTGGTTAATGAGGACTTACATATTTCAGTAGCTGTGACACTCAAGTTGTACCAAGCACTGACCTCTCTATCAAGCATGTTAGTGGTAATTATTGTTCCATTGTCATTGATATCAAACATTTTGCTTCCAGTGAGAGAATATCTGCACCAAAAGGAAAAGAGATTATAACCAAATTGTAAAATTTTATGGCAATGCTATAGGGTATAACCACAATCAAAGCTAAAAGAGAAATTTTTAACTACATTCTTCACATAGTGAAGGTGATGTTGAATAGCTCAAATAAACTACTTTACATATTTAACATTATGCTCAGAATAAATGTTTAAAAACAGGCATGAAATAGCAAGAAGTGAAAAAAGAGACCCTGAATTTAAAAGAGAGCAGGAAGTTCATATGGGAGTGGGATTTGGAAGATAAATGGAAAAGGACAAATGTTGTAGTTATACTATAATCTCTAAAATTAATATAGTTTTTGAAAACAAAATTAAAAGATTTTGGAGAGAGGTATTATAAATACAACTAGATGACTCTCCTACCTATATCATGAAAGATTTTTAATGGTAAATGACTTGGTCAAAAGAATTGCAAGAGTAATGTCTCAGATAACCCAAAGTACAACTCGGTGAGGAATGTAATATGTGACTGTCAACCTGCTTCTGTTTCTATCTTAAATGTAAGCAGTTTGATCAATCATTTTCTCCTATTAGTTTCTATTCTATACCATGAGCAATGTTTCAATGAATAAGCTCTATCACATATAAAAGATACTTATCTATGAATGTTTAATAAAATAAATTTCATTACATTATGAACTTTTGGAACATAATCAAAACAACAATGCATAGTAAACACTACCTTGGAGACCTTGAGAGAGGCTCCAGGAAAAAGGGGTTGAGGGCATTCTACGTGAGATGCCTTTTTTCCCCTGGTTTATTCTTGAACATGATTCTGTGCTTTCAGTGTCAAACATTTCAATTTAATTTGTAAGACATATTTATTCTTGTTGGATGTCAAATAATAGCTATAGAACCCAATTTAGGGAAAATAGATGCTGAGTGCTTTCTTCAGTGTACCATGAACCTGGATATGGCCTTGCTTTTGTTCTTTCTCTGATATAATCTATAGTGTGTGTCAGGCAATTTTATGTAAATTGGTCTGCCTGAGAACATTATGGTATGACCTATGGCAGACACAGGTTTGCCTAGGTCAGCAAAAGGTGAAACATACTAACACTTAAAGATTTTGGGAGATCAACTTCAAATATTAGAAACCATTTCAATCTACTATCTGTTCATTTGGGTTAAACATACTGATGATGAATTTCATTTACTTTTCTTGGAAAGTAGCTGGGTTACAAGTTCTTTCATGAAATAGTCTAAAATAATGGTCTCAAATTTAAAATAAAATAATCCTTTGAGGCACCCAGTGTGTTTTATCTGCTTGAGAATGATTAATAATAACAATTAAAGAGGCATAATATCTGGAGTTTAGCTGGTTTCTCTGTACCAACACATTCTTGAGGACTTTACACAAATGTATTTTAGATTTATGATAATTATGTGGAAGGGGTGAGATATTTTATACTTGAGTTGACAACTTTCTAAAAATGTTATCCTAATTTGAGGTTTCATGTTCAAAAGAATTTTAAAATATGAATGAGGATAATACTTTAGACTAGAGTTCAATTTTAGATTAATTCAATGTTAAGTATTTTGACACATATTTACATAAATATCTACAAGTAGGTGCATTTTTTGATTAAACAGATTTGCCATGGAATTAAATTGTACTTTAATGGTTTCTATTTCATATTTCACATATAATCCTTTTCCTGTAAAACACTGTTACAAAGAAATCCCATTAGAAATCTGAGATAAATGTTTTTTTCATAGCTAAATAAACATTTGCTAAAATTTAGGTAGACTAGTCAAGACCAAATAAATTGATCCAGATTGCACACAAAAATTAGACTACAAGAAAACAAAACAAAACAACACAGAATTGGGGATTTTATAGTTTTAATAAATTGGTTGTTGTAAGTTCTTTTCCAAGATTCACAACTTCACAAGCACAGACTAATTGCCTAGCTTTCTAGGGTAAGACATAATTTTCCCCTTGTTGAGTGGATCTTAGGTAAAATTAGAGAGCTGTTGGTTACTACCAAAATATAGTCCCTTATTGCTTACTGAGCCCGTTATGGGTATCCTGACAAGCTCATTGTTGAGGTAACTACAGATATGTATAATTTTGACCCCTCATCAAGGAAACTTCTCCTTGCAACACATACTGGTTTTTACAAAAAAATCACAACCAATTGAATCCCAGAGTTGTGGAACTAAGTCCCAGTGCATTGGGAAAACTGTCCCACACCTATTGCTCATGGCCTATTTCTCAAGATAGTCTTGAAAGATTGAAGGAGTAAAGAGGAAAAGACAGATTTTTGTGACATTTTGTTTTCTAGTAATGTCAGAAGCTACAACCATGAAATGTCATCAACATGACTGCTTAAACATGAGATGAAAGAGTAAAACACCTATAGGCATGCCAAAGTGGATGAGAAAAAGGTGAGGTTTTAACAATACAAAAAGTATTGCAGATTTCTAAAAAAAAAAAAAAAAACTGAGATTGGGAAAATAGTCTTCCCCAGGTAGGAGCATACCAATTGGTTATGAAATAGTAGTCAACCCTGAAAATAATGTTTATACAACTTTGGAAAGAATAACACAAAAATGTTTTTTTTAATAGTATCACTTTAATAATACATGATCTTGACCCTGTCTTGCTAACAGTGATTTTGATGCATACTTGATCACTTCATTAGTGCAGTGTCTGATAGTTTCTCCACTTGAGGAGTCGTTTCATGCCTTTTTTTTTTTTTAATTTAAAAAGATCTGGTGATAATGTTCTGAAACAATTTTATTTCTCCTCAAACATTCACCTGCCAGTTTTCTCAACAACAATTCAATAGAAACAGGATTTGCCAATCTAGTGGACTTAATGATTATTTCTATCCTTTATCCTTTTCATTACCAAAATTACTGTATTTCTATAAATAATGACATGTCTCTTTATACATAATGGTTCCAATTCATAAACAAGTTTTCCTAGTGATCACACACACACACACCCCACACACACATATATAAAATACAGAATATAGTTTAGTCAGTTCATGGAAATATAATCTCATCTGAAAGTACAATCTCATGCTGTACAGCTATGTCTTTCAAGTCTGTCATGGAGAGCAAGCCCTTGCCTTCTTGACTTCTGGATTGTTGAAAATCCTAAGTATCCTGTGCCTTTTACAAACAACACTTCAGTATCTGAGTACATGTCACATGGCAGTCTTTTCCCTGTGTACCTCAGAGTTCTTACATGTCTGCAGACATTTTGTACTAAGGTACACCCTTGGTTTTGCCTTGCTTTTATCCCTACTGTAATGGTGTCCCAACAATATCCTATTCTTTAAAAAGTGGGCATTATCACTCAACATGTCTTTGGACACAGATAAAGCAGACAAATGTCTTCTCGGGAAGATTTTAGGTTGTTGTGTAAGTGCAATGATCTTTTGTTAATCTCTTGTGAAAAGCTCCTTATAATCACAAGTTATTGTGCAAATCATGAAATTATGTGTTTAGAATATAGAAACTCTAGCCAGAATTTCTAATGCTAGGTTTTACTGGATTTGTGAAAATAATAAGTCCTAACCTTGCTTCCAGTTAAGGGGTAATTAGAATTTTATCATTAAACATGCATTTTTAAAGCAACATCCTAAGGAAAGAGGGTTTTGTTTGTTTGTTTGTTTTTTAAGGAAATAATATATCAGTTTATCTGAACATCACACAAGTATTCCTTCTGGGTCTAAGCTGTGCCTCTAAAGAATAAAAGAGTTCTCAGCACCCAAGTCAATATGTACAAGATTGCAGAGTTCTCTGGATAGTGGGCTGTGAAAAGTTAGTAGGAAAGGAAAACCAGTGAAAGCAAATAGAAAAATATTGGATTTTATATTCATTTAGATTACACTTTCTATTTTGACAAAACAACCATGACTTTACAGCTAAAACTAGGCTTTTTTTTTAAATAATTAATAAATATTTGTTTCTCTACAACACATAAATTTATTGCACCTATTTACCTAAGTCCTTTTATTCCTTTTATTCCTGGAAAAACTTGGAATTTTTAAAAATGATTTTAATTAAATATTATTCATATAAGTGAAATATGGACTGAAGGGCTATATTTAAGATTTTCTATCCCCTCATATCTATTCCTGAGCTAAAGTATTAGAGGGGACAGCAAGAGAGCTCAGTTGATTAAGGATTTGTCACCAAACTGAAAATCTAATTTTAATATCTTGGGCCCACATTGGAAAAGAATAGAACCATTCCCCAGAAGTTATTATCTGTCCTCCAAACACATCTACCATGAGCAAACCCACATACACACACACACACACACACACACACACACACACACAGAGGTATTGTGCTGAATTTTAGGTCAGGATTGCCTATTACATATTTTCCACCTTGACTTTTTCAATGCATTTTGATAAATATTTATGCTATTTAAACTTATTTATTCCATTGATACAAATCTGTTAAGTACTAAATTGAGAAATATAGTTTACGAAAGTCTCATTTTATGTTTTCAGTAAATATTATTTCATTCAAACTTCTCATTAAGCAATTAAGAAAATGTTAAGTTCATATCTAAAGACTTACCTCATAGAAGATTGTCTTCGATCTGGGTCTATGGCAGAAACCGTCCCAACAATTGCTCCATATGGCTTTCCTTCAGGAATTTCAAATATGTAATATGGTAAGAGGAAAACAGGAGGTTCATCTTCATCTTCTACTTGAACTTTAATGTAGGTTGTGGAGGCGTTAACATGGGCAGGTGCGAGCTCTTCATCCACATGACAGTTTTTAACTTTAGCTCGAATGCCATAGTGACTCTGCTGCTCAAAATCAACTTTCTACAAATCATTGCAGTATGTTGAGAAGACGTAATTTCAATTAAACAAGGTTTAACTTTTTAAAAAATTAACTTATTCATGTCTCAATACTTTTAATCTAGGTTTGATTTTAATATATGCAAATTCATCTCCTTTACTCATTACTCAGTAATCAAAAGTAGAACTTACTTATAACTCTACTATATGTTTATTTGAAATAACTGTAATTTACTTCAGTAATAATATTATGAATTTATGAGCATAAATATTTTAGAAAATTGAGAATTAATGTCTTATTAGCTAAGGTATTTTTTCCAAATTATTCATCACTTGAATTTTTTTAAAATTTGAACATGCCAATTAAAAAGTATTTTATAAATCTACATCACTCATTTCTAAATTAATTGCACTTCCAAGCTACATATCATGATCTCATCAGTTAAACTATTAGTGAAGTAAAATATAATCAATAACCATAAATAATTATATATTTTTGTTTAGATTTTGCACTACTCATTAAAGTAAATAATTTAAATGTATGTACCTTTTTAAGTATAACTATCCCCTCTTGGGTGTCACTGTCAATGATTATGTCAAATGTTTTTGAATCATCATCTTCAATGCTGTACTCCATCTCTGCATTCTCCCCTATGTCATCATCATATGCCATAATTTTCCCTATTGATGTTCCACTGGGTGCAGATTCAGATACAGTGAAGCGGTAGAAACCTTTACAAGCAAAATTCCAAATATTATGAATACATTTTTACCACATTAAACTTGCAATTTTAGCATATTGTATTTGTAGTCTCCATGAAAAACCATGACTTTTTTTGCTAGCTACAATTTAGATTTGTACATATAAAACTAATAAGTATATTTATCATTATTCACAGTATGTGCTGAAATACAGAAATATTCTTTTATGTCAATATTCTAAATATGGTAATTTGTAAAGTCAAAAGCAGTCTACATAATGAAATTATTTAAAGACATGTTAATTCTTTTATGACTTTTCTCAAATCATTTCACAGATTTCCTTTGGAAGTTTTGTACAGTTTTAAATATGAAAGAAATACTAGTTAAATATTACTGATATTCTATTACTTTATTTTTAGAGCAAAAGTAACGATTTGTGCCCTAGAATTTCTTTCAGTTGAAAAATATGTGTGATACAGAAAGTAACATAGTGACTTGCTATCATACATTTAAAAGTTGTTTATGGGAATTGAGCAATGGATCAATAGTTAATAGCACTGACTTGACTGTAGAACATTCAAGTTCTGTTCCCAGAACCTATCTTATCGCAGGGGCTACACAAATATCTGCAACCCATTTTTTAGGGGTTCTGGATTCTGTCTTTTGACACACATCCATATGGTGTAGTCAGACACATATACCTAAATAAAAATAGTCATAAAAATGATAGAAATATGAATCTTTGGACTTAGATATTATTGAGTTTATACTTAGCTACTCTTTTCAATACTAGAAATACTGAAAGTATTTTATTCTTCAACACTTTTTTTTCTATGCAGTTCACCTTTTATTTTTTAATGTTGTTTCAACATAGACTCCTTTCAAAATCATGTTCTAAAATTTTGTGATAATATGAAAAATAATATGTATATAATTTTTTCTTCAGTTTATGGTCTTAAAAGGGAAACAGGTAATAACCATGATATCTGTAAGTGGGAACGTGATACTGTAGTGGGATTGTTTTTCGTTTGTTCTAATGTAAGAATGATTCATAGTTGAAAAGACTTTGGGATATGAACTGAAATTAGTGATATTTGTGGAAATAAAATACTAGAATATTAAAAGAGCAAAGTCTTAAGTTTTCTAAGAGCATAGCACAGAACAAATGGTAGAGTTTGATTCATGTTCTCCTGGACAGGGCAATAAAGACAGATCCTTTTTAAGCATTATTTGAAACTAGTTTGTACCATTGATTTGACTGTTTTCCATGTGATGAAACACTATGGTGAGGTTATCTGCTGTGCTAATTTCACTAAAGCTATGTGGAGTAGAGAAAGTAGATCAATGATACAAGCACAAAAATTAGATGAGAACAGTGTGATGAGAGGAGAGATGAAGTTATTGAAGTGAAACAAGGACAGAGAACTGAAGTAGTGGGAAGCTCTTAACCATTTTAGAGGCCAAATCAAGAGAATTCTCAGACTATTTAAGTTTTGGTGTAAGAAATAAAACATGAAAACAAATGGCTGAAAGCTTTCAATAAAATTACTTTCCATTATCAGATGATGAGTTGTGTACCTATATGTCTGGGTTTTAAGTATTCATGTGTATGTGTGTATGTGTGAAGCATTTGTGTGTCTCTATGTATGTGTGTATGTGTAGATGTGTGTGGGGGTGGATGTGTTAAATGTGTGTGTGTCTTTATGTATGTGTGTGGCATGATATGGTGTGCATGATATATGTGCGTTTCTGTGTGTTTTGTCTATGTATATGCTAATTTGCTAACAAAATGTTGAAAACTATTATGAAATAGTAGAACTATTATGAAATGTGTTCTATTAATCATCAATTCATACAAAGTAAGAAATTACACTTGACGTATATTTGGAATAGTATCCTGTGAACTAAATCAATAACTTTGCATGCAGTGTAGTGTTTGACTTGACAAATTCATTAAGATTTATTTTAATCGTTTCAGATAATAAGATTTCTGCATGAGAACTATAATATTTGAACTTGTTAGTAATTGGGATGAGAAATAACTAAGCAAAAGAGAGTCAAAGGATAGGTGAGAATATAACATGAACTTTTCAAAATATACCACATCTTACAACTGTGCAACATATATAAAGGGAGAAGTTCCATTTGAGTCTAATACCACAAGTGTTATATACGCTATATCTTTTTTTTAAATGCTGACCAGTGTCATTATGAAGTATATAACACTCTTTTGTTAGGATAAATGATTTAATATTTCTATGATTGGCAAATATTGTCTGAGTAGGTTTATTTCTATAATCATTAAAGAAGGAAAGTTTTGTACATGCTTACACATTAAAATCTACTATAACTGTAATTCCATTAAACCCATGAGTAATGGCAAGGATGAAAGTTCAACAAAGTTGAAAGTTGGAAAACAACTAGGTAAAGTGCCATCCTGTGAATGAAGGTGCTAGTATATAGAGAGAATTGCAAAAGGAAACAGTTCTAAGGAATGTGAAAGATAGGCAGACAGAAGGACAGGCAATTAAAAGATAGTTTTACTAGATGCTATCTCTCATGACTTTTCTCTGCACTTGGAAAACTGAGGCAGAAGAATTGTCATGAGTTGGGAATCATTGGGCCCTACAGACTGACACCAGACCTTAAAAATACATAAACACAATGAAAATAATAACAAAAAATAAACAAAATAAAAGTAGCTTAACAAAATATTAAACTCTATCAAAACTGGAAGCCAAACAGAATGACAGTTTCATATCTGCATATCTACAATCAAAGTCCAAAAATTATGCTATGGTTGATAATCATATATACTATTCTCTTCATCCTGTGTTTTTTTATAATAATTGATAATTGTTCATGTTTCAAAAAAATGCCTGTAAATTTATTTTTGTTCCTAACCTATGACTACCTGAAAATTTCTCATGACTTGATGTATGTAATAATTGATTAGAGCAAATGTAACTTTTTCTTCGTTCAAGAACAAGAACTAAAATTACTTGTTAAATTATTATTACAGATGCACAAAAGAACAGTTTCAAAAAAAATATTCACCTCAATTCCCTATGAGTTCATGAACATGTTTCTTCAACTAGCAAAAGGAATCAAACTCGCAGGTAGAATAATCTGCTAATAAGTTGGCCTTGACACAGAGAGTTTAGCCTGACTCATTTAGCTCTCTACTCTAATCATGTGAAACCATCAAAGTGGAAATAGAGGCAAAAATATTTAGCATAGATGTGAGGTGTGAGAAATATTTAGTTTACTAGATGCTGCTGAGATGTGTCGTCAGTCAAGAATTTTCAGGAAACCTTTGGATTTATGATTGACTCCCAGCTAACAGCCGTTAAGGAAACACTAGCTACACAGACATCAGACGAATGTCAACAGTCTAATAAAGAATGACGTAGATTGTGCCCAAGAGATATAGGAAATGTCCAGGGAATTTTGACTGTAGCCTAGTGAGCCCCTACTAAAGATTTTAAAAACAATAGATAAGTCATCAGCTTCTGGGGATTTGTCACTGCAGCAGTAAAGCACAGGTATATTACTTTTTCTCTGATGTTTTCACATTAGAATAATTCAACTGTATAAACAAATAGCACATTTATTTTATGTAATTTTAAGCTGCATATTCACACAATATAAAATAAAATGGAAATTCAAGTTACTTTCTACTTACTTTCTTTGAATATTGGCTTGTTGTCATTAATATCTGACAGCTTAATTGATACAGTCGTTGTTCCAGACAGGGCTCCAGACTGACCGAGCATGTCCTTGGCTTGAATAATTACACAGTATGTATCTTGCAACTCTCTATCCATTTTAGAAGATATTCTTATGACTCCTTTTAAAAATAAATAATACAATTCCAGTTACTATTTCTCATGACCTTTTTCTAGTTAACATCTTAAGTACCCTATGATGTAACACTCTGATATATGCAAGCTACTAACATAGAGATCTGCAACAATAGTAAAATTGGACACTAATTTGATCAGGACTATTATCATATTACTAAATAAGTCTATAACTATAATACAATAGGATAGTAAGTATAATCTAAGTATTTCAGGAGCCTCAGCTTTTCCCAATTAAAGAATGAGTTTCTGTCTTTTATATTTTCCCCATAAGCCAGGAGGTTAGTCTGTTCTTTACTTTACTTTGGAACATTAGGTCATCACCCTGGGTTCAGCAAAATCTTCCTTTACAAGAAATCTAAAGTTACCTTCACTTTTTTTTTTTTTTTTTTTGAGACAGGGTTTCTCTGTATAGCCCTGGCTGTCCTGGAACTCACTTTGTAGACCAGGTGGCCTAGAAATCAGAAATCTGCCTGCCTCTGCCTCCCAAGTGCTGGGATTAAAGGCGTGCATCACCATGCCCGGCTCACTTTTTTTTTTTTTTTCATTTGAATCTTTATGTTCACTTGGGAATTCTTGACTGCTTAAATATATATATATTAATTTATATCCACATGTTTATTAGAGAGTTCTAAGTCCTATGATAAAAAGCCTATGTTTATAATTTTTAATTGTTCTTATTATTTAAGAGGTCATAGGATCAAACCTTTAAAAATCCTTTATGTGGTATAATGCCTAGTACAAAATCAGAATTTAACAAACAAGATTCTATGAAGGAATAAAATAAAAGAAAAAATTAAAAAGCAGAGAAATGAGAAAATTTACTGCTACTGGGAGGGGAAACTGTTTTGGCCACTCCCAAAATCATGGTGGAATTTCCTGAGGAATCTGGAAATTAATCAATCTCTATACTGCTCTAGAGCATATGTACTCAAAAGACCTTACAACAGAGAGTTCACATGGAGGGACCCATGGCTCCAGCTGCAAATATAGCAGAGGATTGTATTGTCGGGCATCAATGTGAAGGTTCGATGCCCCAGTATGGGAGAATTACATGTCGGAGAGGCAGGGTTGGTGGGTGAGTAGGGTGACAGCCTCATAGAAGCAAGGGGAGAGTAGATGGGATGGGGGAGTTCTGGGGGAAAACCCCAAAAGGAGATAACATTTGAAATGTAAATAAATAAAATGTCCAATAAAAAAAGCCACTTTGAAATAGAAAAAAGAAATAAAGGACATAAACAAACAAACAAACAAGTATAAGATGGCCCTGTTTCAGATATAAAGACAAAAGTGTACAAAATAAAAGCTGTTTTGCAATGGACTTCCTTAACTTGTGACACCATAATATATATTTAATATTATACAGTAAATTAGATATCTGGTTAGGAATGCAAATGCATCTTTTTGGTTTTTAGCTTTATGCTCCTGATATTTAATGAAGGTGGGACATTTTAATTTGCTTTCTGTCTTTTGCTGTATGATGTCTGGTTAGCTTCCTGTAATATTTACTTCCCGTATTTTTTACAGTTCTTTGCTCTTTTTAAATCTCTGATAGACTTAAAAGATTTACTGCATAGATACTTTTTATCACACATGTAAATATTCTATGAGAGATATATGAAAAATCCAATCTCTAAATCATAAAATGTCTCATTTAATTTAACTATTAGTGAATGACATCACATTATGTTGAAACATGGCATCTATGAAGAAAATGTTTTCAGCAGATGATTTGTGCTGACATTTTTCCTCTTGAGAAACATGAAGAATCATATTGGTTTTTTCTTAATTCACATATACCTGTTGTTGGCTCAACAGAAAAGTATGGTTGGCCTCGTTCTAAATTATATAGGATGCGAGCATGATAGCCAGTTGAAGGATCATCTGCATCATTGGCTGTCACCTTGATGACAAATGTTCCTAAAGATGACAAATGTATTAACAGTCACTCAGATTTAGCTCTTACTGGACAATAAATCTCATTCTATAAAGCAAACAAAATGATTATGTTAAAGAAAATCATGCTGTTCTTCCCATTTCAAAGGACAAATTTTTAGGTAATATACAAACAAGAGAATATACCTATATCAATAGACTTATTCCCTTAAATTCTGGGGATAGTAAACATGCATTTTTGTAAAATAAGCAATTAAATCTTTCATTACTGCATATTATTTATGATTTTTCCAAGATGTGTGATGAATGGAGGAACTTGAAAATATTATCAAATGTATTAAAGCAGCCTGTAGCTGAAATAAATAAATAATGGTGAAAAGCATTTGCAAACATTATAGTAATGAGTTACAAGAAGTATCAGTTGACAAAAGGTACATTGAATTAATATTCCTAAATCTCTTTGTGAATATCTACTTGAGTTATTTTTTTAAATAATGTAGACACATAAGTGATATTATTAAAATTCAACATATGGACATAATTAACTGTACATCTATAGTAAACATTAAGAGATACCAAATAAGTATTTCAAAGAACTGAACTTTTCTTTGTGTTTCTATTAACATACAACTTCAAATCATGATCCTTATGAAAAATCATTTTTTGAAGAACTATGTTCTTTATACATAAGAATGATAAGAAAAGCACAAAATTAAGTAGACTTTTCAGGTTTCTTCACAGATAATTTCATCAAATCTCCCAGAAAGTCAATATCATAAACACCCCACGTATTTTAACTGCTGAAAGTAAAAACTGACTCTGATTAGGTTGTTTTGTTTCTTTTTTGCCTTGGTATTTTTTTTAACATTATTGAACAAAGCAGGATACTTTTAGCAAATAGCTATTAATATAATTGTTAACCAAAAATCTCAACTTAATTAAAAACCATGGTACAACAAAATGGGTGAAAAGAAAGTGTTTCATCCATTGCTTCAAAATCTTAACCATCGCAGCTGTTCAACATACAGACAAGGTAGCTTCATGTGGTTTTAAAAAAGATGCATCGAATGTAGTGATTAAAATACTGTAAAGAAATATCCCAGAAAGAATTAATTTAATTTGTGTATAAGGCACTGGGTAAGAAGCGTTCTTAAATTGTCCCTTGAACCTACAAATTTTTCATTTTTTTTTCTATTTCCTCTTATGCTTCTGTATAATCTTTTTTCATAGACTCCCAGCTCTAGTTTCAAGACCTAAACCAGATGTCTTTGCTTGATGAAACTCTCAGAAAAGCCCTAGTTCGCTAATTGAAGAAATTCATAATATTTTACATGTTAAAATATCTTTAACATATAATTATGCAAGTAAGAAAGAAGAAAAAGAAATGTACACCACATTGCTGTAAAGTTTTCCTTTCACTTAAAAACAAAAAAGAATGACAAATTGTGGCATAATTATCTTGTAACAAAAACCTAAGTACTTGAATACTTAATGTTATTACCTCGCTTTGTACTAAATAAAAAACCTAATATATTTGATTTATGCATCACACAACATAATTAGTTAACTGTGTGGAAAATTAGATCAAAATCTTTTGAGTGAATAAAAACTGTTTTATATAAATTCACAGGTACCCTTGTTATGAGAGCTTAATAAAGAATTTGATTTCTGGAGAAGAATCCCACTATTCTTTAGTATGAAGCTGCTATTTTGTATGATTATTTTATGTATCCCCATGTGAGGGTGATATATGCTCACATATTCATGTTTCAGTACATGAATATGCTTGTGCTTGTCAGTGAAAGGAGTAATCTATTGTCCTGTTCTCTCTTTATCCTTCTAGTTTAAAACAGGGTCAGTTGCTCAGCTAGGCACTTAGTCAAGCAGTCCAGGTATCCTTTTGCTTTCACTCTTCCCATCACTGGTGCTACTGGTAATCGTGGGGATGTACAGGTGCTTAGGTAAGTCTGGAATCTGAACTCAAGTGTTCTATTCTATTCAGCAAGCACTCATTCATCCCGAGCCATTTCTCCAGGCCAGTTATGTAAAATTGAGAATCAATGGCATTATAATTAGGCAACTTAAAATTATACTATGTTTCAGATTTGATCTGTCCTTGATCAGAACAATGAGGATTGAGGAAGAATATGCACAAAACCACATATTTATGTGCATGTGTATATACGTTCACATATTCAACAAAGGCTGGACTTTCTAAAAGTTTGGCATATTTATGCTTCATCTTAATTCTTATTCATATTTTCTAGTTATTAACTTTAAAGTCCACCATTCTACAACACAAAGACTATGATGTAATTTTATATATTTCTGCTTTTCTTAATTTTCATTGACTTTGAAATTAACTTTTACAGTTGCTTCAATTTAAGCATCACCAGTATAATTCATACACAATTGGCAAATTCATTATAAAAATAATAATGAATCTCTCAGTGCAAATGATCAATTGTTTGAGAGACTCTGCTTCTATTGTTGGTGAAATATATGCTAATTAAGGTTTCTTATTTAATAGAAACAAATGATTAACTCCTATGTTTCCATCTATAAGGAAAGGTGGTATAGATGATAGTTTGGGGGGAGAAAAGAAAAAGTAGAACTGATACAATTATATTTAATGTCAAAAAAGGCATAATCTTTTTTATCATTACAATTTTTATTATTATTATTTTCTTTATTTATTAAATACTATCCCGAAAGTTCCCTATACCCCACCCCGCCCCTGCTCCACTACCCACCCACTCCCACTACTTGGCCCTGGCCTTCCCCATAATCTTAAAATAGAAATGTCAGCTAAAAATGTATTCATCCTTAACACAGAAACATTTTCAATGGTTGTGTTCCTATGAATCAAGGAACAACTCAGAAAAGTGAGAAGAATGTTTGTAAGAGCCAGAGTAAACAGGAATTATTCTATGAGTTTGTACCATTTAGTCATGAAAGCAATGCACCTGTGAAATCTCAGGAATAATTGGACCTAAAGCTCTAACAGCTCCAGCAATACTTGGCATATAAATATTCATGAGGGAACTTTTGTGGTGCTCTATAGCTAGACGAAAAAATACACGTGATTAACTTCTAAAATAAGGAGAAATTAATCTCCCCAAGGGATGAGCTTCCTGGTTGATTAAACCCATAATAATGGATCAGTCCAAAGAATACATTCATACAGGTAATCTGAGTAGACTCAGGATACTCATTTATGGATGTCTCCATGTATATGTATAGGTAACTTAAATATAGAAGGGGAAAATGAATTTTGAATGAGGAAACAGACATATGAGAAATAGGACAGAGAAAGAGAGAGAACATGAAGAAATTACATTTTAGTTAAATAATAAAAGATGTTATCTGACATCAATAAGAGAGGAGGCCCTTGGTCCTGTGGAGATTTGATGCCCCAGCACAGGGGGATGCTAGAGTGATGAACCAGGAGTGAATGAGTGTGGGAAGGAGCACCCTAATGGAATAAAAGTGGAGAGGGGAGGGCAGAAATGGGATGGGAAAGGTTGTGGAGGAGTAACTGGAAAGGGGGATATCATTTGAAATGTAAATGAATAAAATGATCAATAAAAAAGGAAATGAAAAAGACACAGTTTTGTAGTTTCTGCAAAAAATATAAACAAATGTATTATATACACAACTGAAACATATTTTATGCATATGTATATGTACTGTCTATATTATATTATAATATATCATGTATGCATATAGCATATGATTTTATATTCTATATGTATATATTATTCATGATTTGGAAATATGTATGATATATCATCTAAATAACTGTTAAAATAATCCTGACTAGCTTCACTCCAAATCTGAGCTGTTTTCCTGCCTGAGTCTAATTACAGTTTAGTTTGGAAATAAAGTTTGGATAAATATAGTATGACTCAATTTGTTCCTCTCAAAACACATTTATATTTACCTCCTCTTTTTTCTCTTTCAAATTATTGGACATTTTCATTATTGTTGAGTCTTTCTCTCTCCTGTCTGTCTGCCTGCCTGTCTGTCTATATGTGTGTTTATATATAGCTCAAGAGTGATCAAAAAATTTGTGAAGTGCCAACATCTTTTCCTAAATTTAAACTAAGCCTCCTATGATTTTACTTTATTCCATTTCTCAAAAGCAACACTATGTATTTACAACAAAATGATGACAAATTGATAGATGTCTTTGTAAGGGAATAAATAAAAGTCTAACATGTAAAAGTACTTTATGAAAAATTCTTTAGGACAAAGTTAGCAAGATTCTATTATATTAAACTGTTTAAGTAAGAATATTTTATCCATTCATTTTTCAAAAGCACAGTCACACTAAGTAGAATAAGAGTAACATCAACATATCCTTAAATACCACTACATTGTTTTCACATTTATCAAACAAATCTTATACAGTGCAACATTGCTTGTTTCTTCATGAATGATTAAAATCATGTAAGAGACATTCTCACATTAATGTGAATTTAAGTATTACATCTTTTTGTTTATCTACTGAATCTTTACCATGATCATACAATATATATATATATATATATATATATATATATATATATATATATATATATATATTTGGTTTTTCGAGACAATTGTTTTAGTGAAGAAATGTTGAATAGAAATC
>NC_034594.1:86526820-86542131 GCF_900095145.1 Mus pahari
ATATATTTGGTTTTTCGAGACAGGGTTTCTCTGTATAGCCCAGGCTGTCCTGGAACTCACTTTGTAGACCAGGCTGGCCTCGAACTCAAGAAATCCGCCTGCCTCTGCCTCCCGAGTGCTGGGATTAAAGGCGTGCGCCACCATGCCCGGCTCAATATATTTTTGAAAATAAATGTCATACAATATTAGAATTGGTCTATGTTGCCTCATTGCTTTCTGGAGCATGTATTATATCAATGTTACGGGATGTAGAGTGTACCAGGTATTTCAGAGAAAATTATAGTTTACTTCTCTTTGGGAATTATATATTGGTATTAAATTCTTTCATTTTTATGACCCAGATAAAATTAAAATCAGATGATTATACAGTATCAGAGAAAAATATGTATATATATATATATATATACATATATATATATATATATGTATATATATATATATATATAATTTCATTTAAATTATCATGTTTGCAGAAAGGTTAATAAGTTCTAATCTCTGTAAAACTAAACAAAACTTGAAGATTAGAAGAAAACTTAGTAGCAGAATCAATAATAGAATTTCTCCACACAACGTATTCTGTCGGCACTAGATATAAACTGGTAAAAGGAAATTTGAACTCTGTTAATGTAGATTTATTTGACATTTATGATCACCCAAGAATTTTATGGAAGACTTAATGATTCCCACCCAACTGTTATGTTCAGCATCTGCAAGTGAACCTCATTAGCTTGTGGTGTTTCGGCTCACAGAGAGTGTTTTATCCTCTCATAATGATCAGAGGCATCCAAACAGAAGATATAAAAGAGTAATAATTTTTTACATGCAAAATAATTATGGTGGCCATAAGGAATCCAGCTCAGAAACCTGAACCTAGGCCATTATATAATTAAAGTGTATATTTATTGGTGAGCACTTAAATAAACACATGTATCACAGTTTCTAAGTGTTGACTGCTAAGATTCAATTCTTACATTTCAAAATGACTCATTTATTTTGATATGTAAATATTGTATAGGTTTGAGACTTCCAGTATGCCAGTTAAGATATTGTCAGTATATTGGAAATACAAATTGTGTTACAAGACATTAATTTTGTGGTTTGAGATAAGCAATAACATGTTCAGGCCTGCCTATCACTCTTAGTATAGACTAGCAGAACTAAAACCCATAGATATCCATGTGATTCCATCCCCTGAGTGCTATGTCTAAAGGTCATCACCTCTATAGGTAGGCATGACATAGCTATTTGGACATGTAGTTCCTAAGTTTCATTCATCTTTAATTTATCAAGATATTTAGTGGTATAATTGTGAACTCTAAAGGAATGGACAGTATATAAAACTATATTTACCTGTATATTACATTAGGTATTGTTCTAATGATGAAATAGTGAAAAGATTAATTAGATGATTAAAGTAATTAGGTTCAATAGACAAGTCATTGTTTTATCAAAGGTCTGCCTATCCATTCACAATGAAACCCAACTACATTAATAAGAAGATCTTCACCTACTAGTAAGTCCTAAATGACACAATCTTATTTTACTTGGTAGGTAATTCCTTAACAGCCCAGAAATTACAAGTAATATATGAGAAAGAGGTTTTTTTATCCCACTTCCCCCCTTAAATGTACAAAGTGTTTCCACTCACTTTTATTTTTCTGACCATAGCCATCTAAAATTAAGTCCGTGATTGTATTTATGTGTTGCATGTTTGACACCTCTACCATTAAAACTCTGAAACAGATTTCCAGTCAGATGTGTTAAGCTTTGTTTAAAAACAGGTTAGTACCAATCGGCTTTAATCCAAGTACTCGGGAGGCAGAGGCAGGCAGATTTCTGAGTTTGAGGCCAGCCTGGTCTACAAAGTGAGTTCCAGGACAGCCAGAACTATGCAGAGAAACCCTGTCTCGAAAAAAACAAAAATAAAACAAAATAAAATAAAATAAAATAAAAAGCAGAATAAATGTCAGAAGAAATGAAATAAAAATTTATCCAAACTCATGTTTAAAATTCATCCAAATTTATGTGCAAAAATCTTAAGATTCTGAGAATTAATTTTAAATGTTCCTAATTTAAAAAGAAAAAATATTTTCTAAGAAATAATTATAATTATTAATATTCATGTATATTTTACTTGAATTATAAGTGTTATCACACTTGCACAATATGATGTAATATTGATTGTAGATTTACAGTACTATTGAGGACAATTTGACGTGCTTTTCCAAAAACAATAAATATGTTATTTCAAATATTTTTTAACAACAACAAAATTCAGTATACCTATTTCGTTTATATTTCAAATGTGAAATGCTGTTATAGTCATTCTTAATCAATAGTCAACAGAATCTCATTCACAAGTTGTCTTATACTTTGATAATAAAATTATAAAAAGAAATACTAGTGTATCTCCCTATGCTATGAAAGTTTTGGAAAGTTTATTTCATTAAGCATCTGGGAAATGAATAAAGATTTAAATGCTAGAAATTTTGATTTCTATAAGGAGAGACACATATAAAATCAAAATTTAAAGTGATTAACTTTACATATTTTGTATCCTTATATATGATGATCATGAGGTGCATCAAAAATCTTCACAGTATGAAAACTAAAAGGGTTTATTATTTTTGTGGAGTATATATTATGAAAAAATTAATAGTGTTGTAAATTAATTTATAAAAAATAAATTACTTGAATTTGTGTTAAAAGTCCATGTGACTATAACCCTATTAGGGGCTTAAACATGCTCCTATGCAAAACTAAAGCTTAACTTACTAAAGAAGGTTTTCTGCCTGTAACTTAGGTAAAAAATATATTTTAAATAATATATTTTTATAGGAAAAAGATTTTTGTTTGCCCTCACTTATGTTTGTGCAATAATCAAGTACCTGGAATCCCTGCGGTCCAGAAGAGGAGGACATCAGATTTCCTAGATGTAAGTTACTGAGTGCTATGAACTCCTTGGTGGGTATTTGGAATCAAATCAGTTTCTCTCAAAGAGCAGCCAGTTCTTTTAACTGCTGACTTACTCCTCTAACCCTACACAGCCTATTTTTAAATCCTCCCTCTCTTTGACATAGCATATTAGATGAAAACTGATAGCCATCAGGGAAGATTATCAAAGTAAGTCACTATTGAGGTTAGTCACAAAGATATAAACATGCATATTCACCTTCATAAAAAATCATTTCAGAATGATGGTTCACTAATTACTAGAAATTTACAATCTCATGGATTCTAGGTTACATATACACTGTTCAAATCTAAAATTGGTCTCATGACCTGTGTAGCATGTACATACAGAAATGCACTGGTTTGTGTATGTATTCAATCATTTGGAAGCTCAAGAGTTCTGAATATTTGACTGTTGTATGCAGTATTTTCTGTATGGAAGGAAGATAATAGCTTTGTCATCTAGTGTAACAAATGACAACACACATATACTCCTCTCTCTCTCTCTCTCTCTCTCTCTCTCTCTCTCTCTCTTCCTCCCTCCCTCCCTTCCTTTCTTTCTCTCCTCCTTTCCTTGCCACAGTTAATATATCTAAAAGGGTTTTTTTTTGCTTTTAATTTGCTGACTGTTTTAAAGAATCAAGTTTTATTTTGATTATTTGTCTTGGTTCATTAAATCTCATTTATTTCGACCATAATCCTTATTTAATCCCGATTGCTACCTTTGAGTTCTTTTTGTTCATTTTTGAGTGCACTAAAGTGGCACTAAAGTGTTCTTTTCCTTTTTTTTCCTATCATGTATATATGTATTACACCTCAGGAGATCAGAAAAGGGCATGAGGGAATTGGAGTCACAGAAACTGGAGTTGTTTATGGCTGTGAGCCATCATCTAGGTACTAGGAACCAAACCTGGTCCCTCTGCAAAAGCAACTTATGTTCTTGACTGATGAGCCATCTCTCCAGCCCACATTAAAGCATGCTTATGTTAATGACTTAGAGCCCTTTTAAAAATGCAGCAATATATTCCTTGTTGAGCATGCTTTTGCTATAGTCCATAAGTTTTTGTATATTGTGCTTTCATGACTCAATTTTTTCTAATTTGCCTTTTTTCTCCATTGCTAGAGGGTTGTATAATTTTTCACATATTCATAAATTTGCCATGTTCACTACTGATTTTTAGTTTCTTTCCATTCTGATCAGAGAGGTTACTCTGCTTGGTTTTAATCTTTTTAAATATTCTGAGGCTTATTTTGTGGCCTACCATCTAGTCTATACTGGAGAATGTTCCATGTGTACTTAAGGAAAATACATAGTATTCTTTTGCTGGGTGAAGTGTTTTATAGATGTCTGATAAGTCAGGTTGTAATCACTTTTGTAACATCTGTTCCTAGAGCTTATTTTCAGTTAAATTTTTAACAGAAGTATCTTTAAATACCAGAAGACAAAAGAAAGCATGAAAGAAAAGGGAAAGGAAAATTAAGTAAAATAAATTTTGTTTGATTTTTCAATCTTCCTCTGGAAAGATTGCATCTTGGCATTCTCCACACTACCCTTTTCTCTGACATCCTCCCAAATCCTCACTCTCAGATCAGGGCACTAAAAGACCTGCCCCAGAAATGTGAGTGGACTAGAAGTTGTAGATGGGCTTTGCAGGAACAGAAGCTGAGCTTTGAATCATCTAATTTTTGAAAATGATTTGAGATCATACTAGGCAGCTAGTTCTTCTGGCCACCTGCCAACTTCAAATTTAAATTCTCTCAGAGAAAATAGGCCTAAAAATATTTTTATAGTTTTTCATACAAGATGTCTAGAACTCAGTGTAAACATAGCCAGGCCTATGAATATATGAGCTGCATGAAGTACAACAATGGCAACAGACATGTAGAGTATTTAGATAATTCCATCATTAGATTCAGAGTTAGAAGAAACACGGTCAGTGTGTTCAAGTACATAAAATAGGCAGCAATGATTCAAGGAATAAGTATAGAGATGTTTGACAATTTTAGCTGTATAAATGCAGAACATTTTGGTGGTTGTGTTGGTTTGAGAATGACCCCCATATGCTCATATACAGGGATACTTGGTCTCTTAGTGATGAAATTTTTTGGAGGAGATTAGGGGTGTATGTCTTGATTGGAGGGTTGTGTCACTGGGTATGGGATTTGAGATTTAAAAAGACATTTTCTCTGCCTAGTTCTTCTATATTGAAGAAATGAATATTCAGCTACTGCTTCTCAGTACCATATCTGCTGCCATGACAGTCTCATACCCTAACCCTCTAGAACCAGAATCCCCAGATTAAATGCTCTTTCTTTCTTTCTTTCTTTCTTTCTTTCTTTCTTTCTTTCTTTCTTTCTTTCTTTCTTTCTCTTTCTCTTTCTCTTTCTCTTTCTCTTTCTCTTTCNACACACACACACACACACACACACACACACACACGATTTTAG
This sequence comes from Mus pahari, assembly GCF_900095145.1. Taxonomy (NCBI): domain Eukaryota; kingdom Metazoa; phylum Chordata; class Mammalia; order Rodentia; family Muridae; genus Mus; species Mus pahari. The sequence goes on from NC_034594.1 coordinate 86,532,221, forward strand.
CCCAATTCCACTTGAGAGTCCAGTTTTGAAAAAAACTATAAGTCAATGTACATGAAACTGGGACAGCCAAGCATTGTATAAAAAGAAATGAGTATTTAATATAGCGAACACATGAAAAAGTAAAAGCATCAACTTGTCTTAGAAGTATGTTCAATGTAGGATCAATAAGTAACGCATAATTATTGAACTATCTACTAGAAACTAGCTCGCATAGCTATCAAATAACTAATTTGCAGAACTTTTAAAATATTTTACCATAATTTTTTGAACATATTGTACAACTAACTTGATGTTGTTTTAGTTAAAGGCCTTTATTCTAATCAGTGTAGAATATGACCATTAATTTTGTAACTGCTAGATTAAAAGGTGAAAAATCAGGAAAGAATACAATGGGATATATATTTTATAATCAATTGATAATTGCACATTTTTCATAAATGAACTTCAAAATATATTGGCATATTTTAAAAACATTACTGAAGCATTTGTTTATTATTTTAAATGGATTTTTAAATTAAATTCTTCTATATATTGTTAGCCAAATTTTAACTGACTTAATAAAAAAAAGAACTTTTTTGTAATCCTACGTTCTCTGGACTGTCCAGATATTTTTCCTCTCCAAAGAAGATGATTCCTTTGCTCCACACAAATCATTTCCTCTTCAATCGTTATAATTAAGACTTTAATGGCAATGGCATTGAAGAGTAACTTAAAATAAGCAAAGCTGAATGTAAATGTCCAAGCATTCATTTATTTTATATTCCTTAATTTTAATGCTTTTAATAGTTTTTAATTATAACTTGAATTTTTTTACACACAAGCCATTGCCCGCCTCCCCATATCCCCTCACACAGTTCCTCATCTAATTCTTCCTCCTCCCACCCCCTATCTCCAAGAGGATATCAATTTGAACTATTGAGTATGTCTTTTGCCTTACAGCAAAAACTTTTCAGATTCATGAGGTCCCATTTACCAATCCTTGATCTTAGAGACTGAGGCACTTACACTCTGTTTAGGAAAATTCACCTCTTGCCACTGAGTTATTGGCTCTTTCACACTTTCTGTTCTATTAGATTCAGTGTTTCTGGTTTTATGTTGAGGTCTTTGATCCACTTGGACTCAAGCTTTGTGCAAGGTGACAAATATGGCTCTATTTCCATTTTTCTACATAAAGACTGCCAGTTAGACCAACACCATTTATTGAAGATGCTTTCCTTTTTCCATTGTCCATTTTTGGCTTCTTTGTCAAAGACCAATTGTCCATAAATGTGTGTGTTTATTTCTGGGTGTTCAATTGTATTCCATTGATCGACCCGCCTATCTCTGTACTAATACTTGCAGTTTTTATTATTATTGCTCTGTAGTACAATTTGAGGTCAGAGATGGTATTTCCCCCACAAGTTCTTTTATAGCAAATAATTGTTTTCGCTATACTGGGTTTTGTTGTTGTTGCTGCTGTTGTTGTTGCTGTTGTTTTAGTTAGTTTGTTTATTTTTCCATATGAAATTAAAATTTGCTCTTTCAATTTCTGTGAAGAATTGTTTTGGAATTTTGATGGGGAATTTATTGAAACTGCAGATTGCTTTTGGTAGCAAAGCCATTTTTACTATGTCAATCTGACCAATCCATGACCATGGAAAAATCTCTCCATTTTCTGATGTCTTTTCCAATTTCTTTCTTAAGAAACTTGAAGTTCTTCTTCTATAGATCTTTCACTTGTTTGGTTAGAGTTACTCCAAGATATTTTATATTATTTGTGACTATTGTGAAGCATGTTGTTTCCTTATTTTCTTGCTGAGCCCTTTTATTATTCTATAAAGGAAGGTTACTGATTTGTTTGAGTTAATTTTATATCTAGATACTTTGTTGAAGCTATCATATCATCAGCAAATAGGTCTTTTGTACAAATTATTTTCTTTAATCTATCATGTTTATTTTGTAAAATTTAGTAATCAATAAAGTATATACATCTAAACTTTTATACATAAATTTAAGAATGATATGAAAATAACTTCATAATACAGAATGAAAAACATGCAAAATATAAATTTTAGATTAATTCTACTTTAAAGTTCATGTTTGAAATTAAATTCATTTCAGACATATATGCATCCAACAAAGACAAGTAGTATATATGAAGATGCTTGTGTTTGATACAAATAATGCAAGAATAAAACTATCACATTATACCTTAGAAGAACAAACAAGCTGGAGGAAATAATAAATAAGAAATTAACTAAATAAAGCTCAATAGGAAGCAGTCATAATTTTTCTTCTAATTGTACCTTATAAAATAATATTACATAATCTAATTTTTCAAATCTTACTTAAAATTTTTGTCAAAAGAATTATGAAAATTAAACAATGCTCTACCAAACATATATTCCAAACTTTAAATCTATTGTCATTGCAAATAAAGCTCTGATGTAAATTATTATTTAGTACCTTCTGGAGACATCTCAGGTACAATGGCCTCATACGGTTCATCTAGGAATCGGGGTTCATTGTCATTGATATCCAAAACTCTGATGACAAACTCGGATTCAGTTTCCACAGCCTTCCCAGTAGTGGTGTCTATTACCTGGGCTCTCAGAATGTAGAGGGATTGTTCTTCTCTATCAAGCTTCTGTATGGCACATATTTCACCTGTTCTTTCATTAATGCTAAAGCTTCCAGCACCAGTCCCCAGCAGCTTGTACTGGAAAGAGTTGTTTCCATTGTCTAAGTCAGATCTTAGCTGCAAGTGTAAACATAGACAGGTGAATTTCTACTTATACGGAAAATTCAACATAACATACACAATTTTTAGAAATAGTAATCAGTATCAAGTGAATGATTGTATGTAATTTTTTTTGATGTTTTTAAAATTTGGCTGTTCTGGAGCTCACTGTGTAAACCAGGCTGGTCTCAAACTCAAAGATTTCACCTGCCTCTGCATCCAGAGCTCTGAGATAAAAGGTGTGTACCACCTCCACCTGGCTTGTAATTCATTATATCAGCCTATGTAAAATATTAACATCAGATTTATATACATGTCAGGCAGTGGAGATGTTCATAATTTCTAATACAATGAAATATCAAAACTTTATTATTTAAAAATAACTCTAATTAGAAATCTGATGGACATAAAATATTCATTGTGTTAATTATGCCAAACTCAACTAGTTCAAATATTTTTATTTTATTTTTAGTCAGTAAAAACATGATCACACATATCTGTATTAATTTAAGACATGCAGAAATATAAGAAAGCAGCAATCTAGATTGATCACTGTCATTTTAAAGGTATGTGTTGTATTTTTGTGTATGTGTGTGTGTGCAAGTGTGCATAGGCATGTAAATTTTTCATCATGTTTGTATGTAGACAATCAGATGATAATAAGTGGAAGTCAGTTGTCTCCCTAGAACTCAGGTTGTCAGGCTTCAAGGCTTCCCCATTTACTCACTGATCAATCTTGCCTGCTTTAATAATTCCTTTTTATAGTGCAGGGAATAACTAAAATAAATGAGGCTTCCCCATTGTTACATGGATTTTGTGTATGTTTAATGCTTAGACAATAGTCCATGCAGGACCATATCTTTTACTGAGGAAAATTTTATTACAGACATTTAAATTTCAAGGGGCTGAGGAGTACTTGCCTAGTATGCAAACAACCCTCAATTTACTCACCAGGACTACTTAAATGATGAACAGTGGTAGAGGCCTCAAATTATAGAAGAGTATAAACAAGAAGTTCACAAGTTCAAGATCATTCTGTTCTACATAGCACTTAGAAGAACAGATTATCTATATACATGTATCAAAGGGAGAAAGCTAAAAAGAAAGAAAAAGAGAGAAAGAGACAGAAAGATCAAGACAGAGAGACAGAGACATAGAGACAAAGACAGGAAAGTTAAAACCTTAAAATTAAATTCAGTTAAGAAATACAAACTTGCTGCACCTCATTCTAATTTCTCATATGTACATTTTTTCTTCTATTTATACTATCATTCTGTTCAAACCAACTTTGTCATCATCTATACTGTTAATGAATAATTTTGAATTTAAAATTGTATGTAAAAACAAATATCCTTTAGACACAACAAAATGGCTTACATGATATCTCATATGTAAATTATTTCACACTAATATTTCACTATGTTATAACTCAATTATGCTAGTATTATGGAGCACATATCTGTCCCTGGATCATCATTTATGAATATGCTCTTCTCTGAATAAGACTGTCATGGAAAGTCATTCATCCATGAAGCATAATTTATAGTGATTCCAACTGTAAGAGTTGTAAGCTATTGTTCTGGACTAATTACTTGTTCTATGTGATCATGGAGATTATCAGCATATAGCTTAAACTATCAATTTATTGTTTTAATAATAAGATAAATAACATTTCTAAATCATAAAATAGGGAAAGTATTATACAAACCCACTTTCTTGCTACACTTTCTTAAACTTGATATAATTATTTATAAAATGAGTGGTATTTACTAAATCATAGGCTAAGAAATTAGTAGAAATAAATTTACACATCAATGTTTCAAATGACAAAATAATTAAAATTTGAAAATGTATTCAGTAATATAGAAAAGATAAGTGAAAATTTGAGACAAATAAATGCATTTTACACATATTTGTGAAATCATTTCCAAAGAACATTGAGCTTAGTGTTTAAGAGCAGTAGGGTGCCCAAAATATTTTCTTGACTGTTAGGTTTCCTCATTATGTCCCCAGACTCTAATTTAGTAAATTCATGACTATTGGGCATGCAGATATATTATAAGATATACTTTATTTGGACAAAAATGTTTACTCAAATAAGTACCTTTTGTCATGGTGGGAAGTCGATATCACTGCAAAATTTTACCTGATTGAACACAATGCTTTATCTTTCTTTAATAGTTATCAAATGTGGAAATCACACTATCGCTTATCTGTAGCAGAATTTTCCCTGTCCTATTAATTTAAATAATAATACAGCAAGAAGCCTGTGTTTGGACAGGGAAAAGGGAGGCAGAGCTGAGAGTTGCAGAGACAGAGAGCCATACAGGAGAAAGGGAAGGAAGCAAAATGGAGGACAAACAAGACAATTCAGATTCTGCATGGCTTTAATTAGCCACAGGTAGCTATAATATCATATAGGGATAGAATAATTGGAATAACTTCAATTATCTAGGTGGGCAGCTTGTATAATTATCAGTTGTCTCTGAAAGTATTGTGTGGGCATCTTGTGAATTGAGGATTTATTGGAATATAAATCAGATTGATTAATTATAAGCTTCTAGGGTTTCAATTTATTGGGTTAAGGGGATTTGTGACCTCAGACCACAGAAGGTGGATGGTTGAGAAGGAACTATCAGCTCTGAGGCAGGTGAACCAGAGCTGGGAAGACCGCTGTCTGGGGCTAGCATAGAGGCATAGGTGGTAAGACTACCAGGGTAGACTGTAGCTCAGTTCCGTGTAGTGCCAAGTACTTGGTGCTATTCTTTATAATATTTCCGCAACACTTATTCTCAATTGTTTTCCATTTACAAGCACCAAGAATTGATTAAAGTTTTTTATTAAAACTTATTTGCATATTCAATAAGCCACATGGAATTATTTATAAAACACATTAAAATGATCTCATATTTAATATTATAAAGATAAAATAATAAGGTTTGCATGAATGATTCAATGACTCAAAGTGCTTTCTGCTCATTCAGAGGACTTCTGTTTCATTCTCAAAACCTACAAGGTGTCTCAAAGTCGTCTTTATCTACAATTTCAAAGGATCCTATGACTTTGGCATCCATAGGTGTCAGGCATGCATGTGTTACAAATTAAGGCAGACAAATGTATCTATATCTAATTATATCTATATATGTCTATCATTTAAAATTGGACTAAGAATACAATATGCAGAAACAGTCATTTATGTGTAATAGCCATGTGTGTGATTTACCTACAGAAAACAAAAGACCATAAAAATAACATTTGTGGCTGGTAAACATATACAGACATGGGAAGGTTTAAAATTCTATTGTTGAAAATATGTTTTATGGTTAGGAATCATAGAATGTTAGTGGATTCTGTGGACCAAGCTAACAAATACTCATCCTGAGTGCAGTAACTCAGACCCAAAAGGACATGCATGGTATGTTCTTACTAATAAGTGGATATTAGCCAAAGGGGGGGGAGGGATACCCAGGATAAAATCCACAGAACGCAAAAAAATAAAACAAGTCAAAAGGCCCAAGTGAGGACACCTCAATCCCACCTGGGAGAGAGTAGAAAGCAATCACAGGAAGGGGGAGGGAGGGAGGGTCATGGGTGGGAAAGGACACTGGGGAGAGGAAGAGGGGAACATGATCAACTGTTGAGCGGGGGGAAAAGGACTAAAGCCCTGAAGGCCAGCAGGAAGAATAGAAACAGGCAACCTCAGGTGGTAGGAGGTGGGGGAACCCTCCAGAATGTACCAGAGACTTGGGAGGTGAGAGACTCTCAGGATTCAAATGGAGGGGCCTTAAATGAAATGCCTGATATCAGGGAGAAGGAACTTATAAAGCCCACCTACAGCAGGAACACAGGGCATCAAGTGAGGGAGGGGGTTGCCATCCCAGTCAAAACTCTGACCCATAATTGTTTCTATCTGAAAGGACTGCAGGGATGGAAATGGAGAGAAGCCTGAGAAAAAGAAGGTCCAGTGACAAGCCCAAAGTGGAATCTAGTTCAAGGGGAGGTCCCAAGGCCTCACACTATTACTGAGGCTATGGAATGCTCACAAAGAGGGACCTATCATGACTAAACTCCAGGAGACCCAACAAGCAGCTGAAAGAATCAGGTGCAGATATTTGTAACTAACAAATGGACAGAAGCTGCTTACCCCTGGGGTTGAATTAGGGAAAGGCTGGGAGAAGCTGAGGAGGAGTGTGACCCTGTAGGAGGACCAGCAGTGTCAATCACCCTGGATCCCCAAGATCTCTCAGGCACTGGACCACCAACCAGACAGCATACACCAGGTGATATGAGGCCCCCAATACATATACTGCAGAGAACTGTAGGATGTGGGTTCAGTCAGAGAAGATGCACCTAACCATCAAGAGACTGGAGGCCTCAGTGAGTGTGGAGATTTGGTGGGGTGGGGACATTGGAGATGGAGGTGGGAAGGAGGTATGGTATGACAGTCAGAGGGTGGATCTGGAGGGGGATAAAATATGGAGTGTTAAAAAAAAAATGATTAAGCAGGGCAGTGGTGGCACATACATGCCTTTAATCCCAGCACTTGGGAGGCAGAGGCAGGTGGATTTCTGAATTTGAGGCCAGCCTGGTCTACAGAATGAGTTCCAAGACAGCCAAGGCTATACACAGAAACCCTGTCTCGACAAAGCAAAAAAAAACAAAAAACAAACAAACAAAAAAACAAAAACAAAAACAAAAACAAACCCGATTAAATAAATTTTTTTCTAAAAAAAATAAAAGAAGAAGCAAAGGAAGCAAATTCTGAGAGCTTCCAGGTAAAGTTTACCACTGGTTAATTAGCAGTTAATTTATTTCATTACATCTATCCAGAGGGAGAAAAAAGTTATAAAGCAGCGTGTTACTGTAATTAACTGTGTTTAAATAAAGCAAACAATAATACAAACATCTAATGTACTAATTGGAGAGGTTCTCGTAAGAAAGTATTCTTTAAGTATAGTTCTCTGATACAATTAAAATAATAATTCTTTATACGTCACTAATGAAATGATGTGTGTAGGCTCTTGAAATTGCTTAGCCATTAAAATGGATTGGATTAATATGCTTCATTCAACATTAATGAGAGCATGTCAATAGCTATTTAGCATAGCATAATATGATGCTAAGTACTGTTGATAAATATTATTCGACTCCATTGTAAAAAATAACATCATTTTATTTATAAATGTTGATAAATGGCGATAGAATATTCATGAAAAAGATAGAGAAATTGGAAAACTGGACTTCCCTCTTTATGATTTGAATGAGTTTATTATGCTTTTGCTTGGTTCTTTCTAATGGATCCTTTAAATATGTGGAAATCATCAGACTTTCCAAATCCACTCACTTCACATCTTTACAAAGTCATCTATTGTTAACTCTTTCAGAAAATAAGTACCTGTCCAACACATTGTATAGTATCCATTTCCTCTAGTACAACAAATGGGCTCCACACCCAGGCACGCTTAGCTCTCCCAGTAGATGGTACTGCTCGCTGAGCCTTCTCAGCTTTCAAGGTCTCTGCAACTTTAAGGCAAGGCCATAGAAGAGGAGTCATCAATATCCAGTGTTTCAAGAAGCAGTAATTCATTCTGGTGTGTATTTGATTCCAGTTCTTATTCTATAAAGGAACAGGACTGATCCAAACCAAATGTGTTTGTTTCTCAATAATCTTGAATAATTTTAAGTATCCTGTATGTTCCTAAAATGTGGGAAATAGAAAAAAAATTACATTTAAAGAACAACATTTTTCTCACATAACTACTAAAGACAGGTTACAACATTTGCAGCTGGAAATAAGGGAATAAAACAGACACTGAATTTATCTACCAATTAAGCTAGTTAATTGTATTTTGTATCTAAGCAATGATCTGATTGTAATGCCATAAATTTCAGCTCAAGCACCATTTGTTTTAAACTGCACTCATAAATCTCCCTGAAGGTTGCAGTAATCCTTTAACAATCTCCTAGACTGACAGCTGACATTGAAATAGAGCCATATTATATTATCATATAACTGGCTTACTTTCTCATATATTTCTAGCTCAGAAGAATCTGACTAATGAATTAATGCAATAGTCAAGCAAGGAGGTAAAATAATTCTCTGCTTTGACTATCATAAGATTTATCATACAATTCCTAAAGTTATATTATACTAAATAAATTAAATATATAATAATGTTTTCACTGAGGAACTTTATTTAGTCATTTATTAATTATTTAATAATAGTGAATTTAATGTGTTGAAATTAGAATGAATTTCTCCATTATATCAAAGTTTAAAAATCTGTGTTGAATATTATTTAAAATGTGTATGTGTGTGAGTGTGTGTGTGAGGGTGAGTGTATGTGCTAGAGATCAAATCTTGCACATGATAAGCAATTAAATTGTTACTACTAACTAGAAAAATAGTGGATTATAGAAAGATTATAGATATGATAGAAAGAATCATGATAATTCATTGTCATTTGTGAATTGGTGAATAAGACTTGGAACAAGTATATCCTTTCAAGAATTACATTTTGTGTAATATGGATAATTATCAAAGTGAAATGATCACATTTGGATAAACCATTATTTCAGTTAACTTTATATTCTGATTTTTGTATATACATTAAATTTCTTTTTGTTACTCCCTTATTGTATTTAATTGTGTGTGTGTGTGTGTGTGTGTGTGTGTGTGTGTAGTATGTTCATATGTCCATGTCAATGCATGTATGTCCATACCACAACACACATGAGAAGTCAATTACAAATTCAAGTTATTGTGCTTCATGATAAGTTCTGCGTATTGAGCCATTTTTCCACCATCTATTATTTTTCTACTATGAACAATTTTTAAGAAAAAATTAAGCAAATTTGTGTATGTTAATACATGTCATTTTTAAAAGTCTGTATGCTTTTAAAATTAAAATTTACTAAGACTTTAGAATAATAAAATAAGGCTTTAGAGCAACCAAATACGCATCCAGTATTTGAATTTAAAATATTCAAGCATACCAAAAACTCAAATAAACCCATTAAAAAATGGGGTACAGAGCTAAATAAAGAACTCTCAACTGAGGAATATCGAATGGTTGAGAAACACCTAAAAAAATGTTCAACATCGTTAGCCATCAGGGAAATGCAAATCAAAACAACCCTGAGATTCCATCTCACACCAGTCAGAATGGCTAAGATTAAAGATTCAGGTGAC
>NC_034594.1:86543406-86547716 GCF_900095145.1 Mus pahari
TGTTGTCGCAGAATTTTCCCTGTCCAATTACATTAATGCAGAGGAGGTCTGTGATTGGACAGGGAAAAGGACGGTGGAGCAAAGAGTCGCAAGAGTGAGTGAAAGAGAGAGAGAGAGAGAGAGAGAGAGAGAGAGAGAGAGAGAGAGAGAGAGAGAGAGAGATCAATTGGGTCTGAAATTATTGTATTGGCACCTTGTAAATTGTGATTTTATTGATACATAAATCTAATTGGTTAACTATAAGCTTAAGAGTCTAGATTATACTGGGTAATTAGGTATTGAGATTGCTAACCAGGTGTGCACTGGTTGTAACTTGAAAGAGAGAGGAACTGGGGGGTGGGAGGGTTGGAGTGATGGCCTGGCAGGAGTTCAGTGTGGCCTGAGAGTTGGCTGTCCAACAGTAGGAGCATGAAAGTGTGGTCTGGGACATCTGAGGGTTGGTGGGTTCATTTATTCAATATTTCCCACAACATAAATGTAGCATAGATTTTCTCAAATAATTAGGGTGAATTAGCTCATTCTCAAAACAAAAAAAATTATTTTTCCATTTGTAAGATTAATATGTTACAGAAAAGCAGCATGTACTAATGGCATACTCTCTAGGAGAGAAGACAGTAATAGAAAGAGAGGGAGTAATGTAATATGATGTGGTACTAGGAAATATGCTCAAAGTTCGTCATATACTTGTACAAAATAGCTTTATATTGCACAGATTTCAAAATTGGAAGCTTTCAACATAAAAGCATATAGTCTCAACATTTATTGTTAAACTATTTATGGAGATTAGGTTAAGGTCCTTTTTGGCTTGGACCTAATGTTTTATTAAATTTCTCTATATTGAGCTATTTTTGTTCTTATAAATACCATGTCAAAGACCACAGCTGATTTTTTTGTACTTCATAATGCTTGACATCTTGAGCTTTTGATCATTTAGATAGGATCATCACTCACCACTTGTATTTTACTGTGACTATTGTGGTGGTCTATTTTGATTATATTATTCATTTGTAGACTCAAGTGTTTTCTGAGGAATCATTATTTAAGAACTCCCTAGATAATATACTTTCAAATTTTATCAAGTTAAATAATAGTTAAATAGTTCAGCAAAAATATTGTGGAACATAAAATCAACATAGAAATCTTAGAAAACAAAATTAACTTCATAAGATTTAGAACTGTAATACTTGTAAAAATCACAAGATCATGCTATCAGGAGGTTGATCAGGGAACAATTAAAATCTCTGACATGAAAGACATAACAGGCCAATTGTATTGAAATGCAATGATAAAGCTCACTCCATCAAGTTTTTTCTTTAAATAATAGTATACAGATGTATTGCAATGTAATGAAACATGAGGAAAAAATAACAATTGAAAGGAGAAATTAATTGCATGTTTCTCAGAAAAATATACAATCAATTACAGAAAATTTTATATGTTAGGAATTAATAAAACAATAATAAGCACATTGGGGATGTGTTATTCACCAGCATGACTGCATTGTGAAAACCGTAAGGAAAGGCTGAGAGGAATGACAAATGCAAAGTAATGACTGAGAGAGAAATATTAGGGGTTGGATTAAATGAAACAGTATTTTCTTCATAAGAATTTTGGGTCAGTTTGTTGTTTGCAACAAAATTATTGTTTTTGGATATACAGCAAATGAAAAATTATAATTCACAGAAATTCTGACATAAATGAAGAGTCTCTGTCTGTCAGGTTTTTCTATGGCAGATCAAGGACCATAAGAGCAATTCAAGCAGAGTATCATGACTAAGAATAGGCAAATCACTGGTTCAGCCAAACAGCAATGCAAAGAAGGCAAATGGTTACAACTGCATTGTAAGAACAATATTAACTAACCAGACCACCCAGAGTTCCCAGAGACTAAACCAACTAAGAGTATACATTGAGGGATCCATGGCTCCAGCCACATATGTAGCAGAGAATGGATTTATCTGGCATCAATTAGGCCCTTGGTCCTGTGAAGGCTCAATGTCCCAATGTAGAAGAATGGGCAGGGAGGCAGGAGTGGGCGAATAGGTGGGTGGGTGAACATCCTAATAGAGTCAGGGGGAGGAGGTATGTGATAGATGGTATCCAGAGAGGAAACCAGGTAAGGGGGATAACATTTGAAATGTAAATAAATAAAATATCCAATAAAAAGAAAAGCCTACATGAAACATTAAAAATAATTGAAAATATATTAAGTAAATTTATATTAAGTTAAGCTTTGTCTAAAACAGAGAAGAGGATATACTACTATTAGTACTGGCAGCTATGAACATATCTGACATTACTCATAGAACATCATGGCTTCAGAGTTTAGACAGAATGAATTTTTCTTGGAGTTTTCTGCAAGTCCGTAACCTCTGGTGTTGTAATAGGAAAGAAAGCATCACTTTCTCTCTATATAACTAGAAAACAAACAAACAAACAAAAACAAAAAACAAAAAAACAGGACCTTAGAAGATTATTGCAAAGTAGCAGAGTGGTAGGAACTGTCAGATCCTGAAACGTGTCTACTCATTTACTATATATCTCTGTCTCCACTGGTAAAAGTGGAAACAAAAGTGTGTGCATCCTGTTGTGTAAGTTAGCTTACAATTTAATTTGCTTTGACAATAGTCAAGTGTGACCTCAATGTTCTTTAAAATTATTTATTTGGACATATATAAAATAAAACAACAACTTATGTTTGTCAACCATTAAGCTGTTTGGGTTCTGCCTGGTGGCTCTAGGGATATTTTGGGGTTACTTTTCATGGCTTAGCAAATTAAATGTATTGTGACATAGTGAAAAATACTCACAACGTACATACTGTAAATACTGTAGTATTTTTTACTATGTGTTGTGACATAGTGAAAAATACTCACTGATGCATTTAAATTGAATAAAGAATATTATTTTATAGAATTTTGCAAAAGAATCATACAGTCTATGATTTGCCACATTTGTAGGTCAGAATTTCAACATGGAATTCACTGACAAAAAAAAAAAAAATGAAGACAGAGCAGGACTACACCAATACCATGGGTCTCTAGTGGAATCTTTTCCTTTAATCTTCCAATTCCCAAACTATTTTCAGCTGATTGTTTTCTTTGCCACATGAGTGTCTTTAAGACCAGCAACATAGTATCATCAGATCTCTCTTGGATCTATCTGCAAATTACCTATTCTAGTTGTGTGAAATTTCTTTCTGCCTTTCTCCACTATCTACAGTAGAGAATTTAATTGTTCCTATCTCAGTGATCCAAACAAAATCTTCTCTTGTCTCACAATGGTAATATATTCATAGGTGTCAAAATTGTGACCTCAATAATTTTGATAATTATTATAGTCTATATAAAATACTGATAAGAAAATGGAAAGACTAGCCACAGAGTGAAAACAAATGATTATAGATTATATCTATAAAAAAGGAAATTATGAAAAATATAGTATTTTGGAATTACAATAGCAAATGTGTCTATAAATTGCAGTATAAGAAGCATTTGAACAAAATTTCATAGAAGTACCTATGACAGAAATGTTACAAAATAACCATGATCAGGGTCTGTTCCTAAGCCTATTGCCTGTCTGTGGATCTCATCCCAGTCAGTAACTGGGTCCCTTTGTCTGTCCTCAGTGAGAAAGGATGTGCCTAGCCATGCAGAGAATTAATACCCAGAGTAGGTCTCCTTCTTCTCAGAGGAGAAGAGGAAATGGAAGATGAGGGACCAGGGAAAGGAAAATCAGTGTTTAGAATGTAAAATGAATAAATTAATTAATGGGAAACAATAATCAGGATTGCATCTTTCAGTAGTATTGCAAATTAAAGTATGACAAGGTACTACTGCAAATAGAATGGAAACAATTAATAAATCAACTCTCTTGAGTTTAAATGCAGCTAAACAGTGTTATACATCTACCCTGCTGCTGGTAATGAAATTATCTTGTCTATTTAAAAAAAAAAGTTTTGAACTTAATAAAGTTGTAACATGTACCTACTCCTTATATTTTATTTTATTTACTTGTTTGAGAAAGGGTCTCTTTATGTAGCCTTAACAGCCCAGGAACTCATTATGTTGTCCAGGATGGTCCCTAACTCATCATGTTCTACCTGTCCTTGCTTCTACAGTGCTGGAGTTAAAGGCATTTGGCACCATGCCTGAACTGATGCATTAATTTAGCTTGTAATAGCTACTTGTCTAAAATTATAACATTTATCTCAATAAAGGGATCTAAATGAAAGGCCCATGCAAATTCATGATAGCAAAGAGAGAGAGGAGAGAGAGAGAGAGAGAGAGAGAGAGAGAGAGAGAGAGAGA
>NC_034594.1:86547726-86578659 GCF_900095145.1 Mus pahari
AGAGAGAAGAAGAAGAAGAAGAAGAAGAAGAAGAAGAAGAAGAAGAAGAAGAAGAAGAAGAAGAAGAAGAAGAAGAAGAAGAAGAAGAAGAAAATAAAGAAAGACACAAAGTAAATAACTTCTTTTGTTATCTTGGAATGCAATTCAACATTAAGGAAGGAAAGAATTATTTCTTTTGTTTATTTTTTTAATTGAAAATAGCTTCTTCCCTCACAATGCAATCCAAACATAGTCTTGCCTCCCTCTAATCCTCCTAGTCTCTCCTCTCCCAGATCCACCTTCAACTTTGATTCCTCTTCAGAAAAGACTAGGCCTCTAAGAGGCAACCCAACAATACAAAAGATACTATAAGACAGAGGCCCTCCTATTGAGGCTGGACAAGACAACCTAACAGGGGAAAAAAACTACCAAGAGGCAGAAATATTCCATCTCACACTGTTAAGAGTCCCATAAAAACACCACGTTAACAGTCACAGCATATACACAGAGGACCTGGAACAGTCTCTGTGAACCCATGTGAGCTCTGTTTGCTTATGTGGTTGAGTGAACCATGTTCTCTTGCTGTCCACCATCTCCTTGGTCTCCTAAACTCTTCTTCCCTCTCTTCTGTTGTGTTCCCTGATCCATTCCCTGGCCTTATGGAAACCTCCAATTCAGACCCTCTGTATAATGTCTGGCTGTGGGTCTCTGTACACACACCCATCGACTGGAGGAGGCAGTCTCTCTGATGACAGCAGATCTGAGTACAGCAGAATATCATTAAGAATTATTTCATTGTTGTTTCTTTTGTTTGTTCTGTTGGTTTTGCTTTGGTATTTTTTTGTTTCGGGTGGTTTTGTTTTGTGGTTCTTTTTGTTTTGTTTTATATTTTTGTCTTTGTTTTGCCAATCAGGTTTGCTTCTGGATCAGGTTTCAGGTCTGTCCAGTCTCTGTTTTCTGGCAATCCTGGCAGAATAGGGCATGAGCTTTCTTTAGCAGCAGGGGCCTCTACTTTAACAAAGTGTTAGTTATCCAGTCCAACCAGTTCAGTGTCAATTTGCTCCAGTACATCTTGCAGGCAGGACCAAATGTAGAAGGAGGGTTTTGTGTCTTGGTTAATGTCCAGGTTATTCTTTAAAAATATTTTGTAGTATTGGTGTGAGAGAGTATGCAGTGTATGTGTGGAGTGTATGGATGAACTTCTATGTGCTTCTATAGTGGCCACAGTAGGACTACCAATAACCTGCTTTATCTCTATTATTCCCTTCAGAAGGGTATCTCATTGAAACTGACAAGTCTGGAGAGCAGCTATCCTCAAGAATCCTCCTGTCTCTAGTGCCATGGTTGCATCTGAGCTACTAGAACCATTCCTTCAATATGTCATAGTAATAAAAACCATACAGAGGCACTAGTAATGAGAATTTTCAAATTTAAAGTAATTCTAAAGATCCAAAATAAGACAGAAATAATTTAATAGGTTTCTGAAAATGATATGCATATGCAGTAATGTTTTAAAAGATAATCTGAATACTTTACTGATTTAGTCAGGAATTTAAAATACATTTTGGATTGCAAAGAATCATACCACATGTTTGTCATACATACTGAAGTATATCAGTGTTGGCAAAAAAAAAAAGTACGATTTGAATGTCTAAAAATATTTGGCCCTAGAATAGCAGACAAAATAAAATAGTCGCAATTTTGGTAAATATTAATTATTTAGTTAATAATTTTGCCACACAGTATATTTTTAAACTTCTTTGTACAAAGTACAGACATATTTTGATAAGTTTTTCATAAAAATCTGTTCAAACTAGCCCACTAACCATCAAGTATAAATTGCATGAACTGTATAACATATAAAAGGACAAATTCAAAGGTAAAAGACAGTACACTGTGGTTTTCTTGACATGAAGCATTCAGTATAATAACTGCTAGAGGAGAAGAAAATTGACCCACACAATTTAAGAGTAAATGATGACAAAAAAAAGGAGCATTGCTGTAAAGAGAGGTGTTTAAAATAACTGTCTCTTCCTTTCTCTAACACAATCTAACATAAACATGGCTAGCCCTGGTGATTCATGACTGTACTCCTAGAACTACTGAAGCAGAAGAAAGAGGTTCAGGAGCTTTATGGCAGCATGAACCACACAATAAAACCTCACCAATTAATCAATCAATTATTTGTTAACCCAGGAGAGAGTTCAGTGATCTTCTATTTGCTCCCAAGTCTGAACGCCTGATGTCTATCTCAGAGTACAAAGAAACAACCACTTCTCCTAAGCTATATTCTCCATTCCACTTGTGCACTGTGACACATCATGCAAAAGTGTTTGCATGCACACACACACATCTGAATATGAAACAATTTTTGAAAACAAAGATAAATAAGTAACAGATCAATATCCCAAAATATGAGTGATTTCTTATTCCATTATATACTATCAGATGTTTCCAATTATATAATATCACATAGTTTAAAAATCACTTCGGAATTGCAAATATAGCAAAACATATCTGAATAACTTTTAATTTATGATTCGTGTGTGTGTGTGTGTGTTTGTGTCTTTCTGTGTTTATGTGTAAATATAATTGAATATAATGATAGCAATAGTTGTAGCTGGATCATAAAATATATTGTTTCTTCCACTCTGCTATATTTAAAGTTTTCTACAGTTTCCATGCATTTCAGGAGAACTGCATAAACTTTACAAATAATGGTCTACTTGTGAATGATGATGATAGCATCTGTCACCAGTACTGGATTCATGTGAGTGAGAGAGAGAGAGAGAGAGAGAGAGAGAGAGAGAGAAAGGAAGAAGAAGAAAAGAAAACTGATAATGATTATGTACATTAGTAATGCACCAGGTAAGAACAACGCCTCTGCTGTGCATTTGCAATTCTGGTTATACTTTGCAATCAGGTGAATATATTATAATAAAATCTTAAATATTTTTTGTATGGCGAAACATGCAAATGTGTTATTTGAATGCGATTGAATTTATTCTCTTATGTGTATAGTTATATTAGTATGTATTAAGTTCCAGAGTATAATATATACTTCATAATGTATATGCTGAACATGGCATTGAACTTCTATGAAATTATAAAAAGCCATAATTCCAATAATATTAAAACAACACTTACAAGCATAATTAACACATATTGAAATCCATATCTTATCTATTGTTATACAACACAGAAAGAAGCTATGTTCACAAATTTTGAATATGTAATACCCTATTAAGCATTTATAATCACATTATGGCTAAAAACTGTGTTTTATTGCATAGAAAATGTAAAAGGACAGTATTTAATAATGTAAAACCTGCTGCTGATGTTTTATGTTGTTTACACTGAATAAAGTTCTATAAGATTTTTTGTTTTGTTTTGTTTTGTTTTTACTTCTAGACTATTCTAAAAAGAGACATGGTAAAATGTTTCTATCTTTTTAGGATATCTTTCTCATACTAGGAATAAAGTCTTCAAGAAGGAAAAGAATCAGAATGATAGATTTGGTGGCAATTTGAGCAAGATAAAAGCAGAGTCCTGTGGAAGTTGATGGATAGAAACTCAATTGTATTTGTGATCTCTTAAAAAAATCAAGGGAAATGTGGCAGCCTCACAGAATAATACTGTACACACAAACTTTAAAGTGGAATTCTTGGGGTAATAGGAGGATAATGGAAAAAGGAATGTGTCAGAAAGAACTCTTACTCATAAGAGAGAAAAGCAGTATCTCAAAATCCTGGAACGTCATTGAGCACAAATGAAATCTAGCTCAAAAAACATGTATTCAACAGGGACAATGAGCAATCTATGCCCTATTTTTTTTTTTAATTCTAGTCAAGTATATAGCAAGGCATGCATTCATAATAGCTTCATTGGGATTATGATGCCCCTTTTGATAGTTAAGCCCATCCATTCATTGTTTGTATAGGACATATAGGGGCTGGTAATGCCATTTCTTCGTAAGTTTGGAATTCACAATCCAGACTCTTAATCAACAAGGAAGGATTACTTAAGTGAGTACTGTATTGTTTCACTATACATGGTCATTATTGATGATGAAAAAAAATGCCTAAAATTAAAACACAGAATCCAGTGGATATAACATAAAATGAAGACTAATTTTCTTAAATTAATCTCCATTCTTCCTCGCTTATACAAACTATTGAAGAGTACTTTTTTCCAGATTATTTTATATTTGCTCCTTTGTAATTATAAATAAAACCGGCATCACAACTGGGCATAAAACAAGTGAATTTTTAAACTTAAAATTAATAATATTTATCCATTAAATCTGCATATATACTTTGTAAGATGATGAATAAAAATTTAACAACAAACAAATGATTTCTGTATTTTGATAGAAATATTTTATGTGATTTCAGAAAGGAATCAATGGAAAACTACATCATAGTAATGCTGTAGGGAATTACATATGAATTATGAAAAAGCTGATTTAATCAGGAACATATTGCATCTGTGCCAACATGTATGATATCTGAACACAACACATATACACATACACACATACATGCACATAGACACATAGAGAAAGAGAGAGAGAGAGAGAGAGAGAGAGAGAGAGAGAGAGAGAGAGATGGGTAGTTGGAAAGACAGGGTAATTGTGTCAATATAATCAGAATACATTAAATACATGTATGAAATCATCAGAAATTTTAGAAGCAAAGAATGTTTTCACATGATTATTTGAATATTATAATTTCTATTTCACTATTTTATATAAATATATATAATCACAAGAAATATTAAATTATATCATGTCACTTTTACTGACGCTTGGATTATCCTCAGTTCTGGTCAGGTGAAAATGTTCTAGGGTACACAACACTGGAAAGGTTCAAGTGTCAAACAGATTATCTTATGGGGAGAGAACATAGAAAATGTGTTCATGGGATCAGCTATCACATTCAGAATTTTGACTGACACATTTTACATAAGTGTGAGTAGGTATGAATTTGTATATTGATGCATTTAACCAGCTACCCAAACACAGCTACTGACAGTTAAATAGTTAAGATCTAGTGATTTTCATTCAAGTTTGAATTTCAGCCATTATTTTCTGCAAAACACACACACACACACAGACAAACATGCACGCACGCGCCACACACACACACACACACACACACACACACACACACACGGCCTTCATAAATGCCTGTTCCAAATATAGTTTAAGATAGTTGAATGTCATTACATTATGCTAAGCATGGTTAAATAGAATGACAAATAAACATGATCACGCTTGAAGCAATGCGTGCTATTGCACAAACACATATAAACTGACAATGATCCCAGGGTGACTCAGAACAGTTATGTTTACAAAGAAAAACTAATTATGACTTTAGGGATGAAAAATATCATCTATGTGCTTATAGAACTTCAAACTGAGTCTAATTAGGAATTTTAATTTCTATGACCTCTTTTTTCATTGCATAAAGATAATTATTCCATCTGTGAGAACTTATAAAAATATAACATATTCTGAAATGCTTGTGGATCATGAAATTTTGAGTTCACTGAGCTCAACTTCTCAAGGAGAAAAACAGATGGCAACTAATACAATGGCTCCATTCCAGTGACACTACTGAGAAAGTTTGGCCAATAAGACCTATGTATGATAGGACTTATAATTTGTGATGATCAGGAATTTCTAAAGCTGTTAAATATCAAGAATACTTTGAAACATATAAGTAGCTAAAAGAGGATGAAAAATTCTTCCATAGTTTAAAAACAGTTTTTATTAAATTATTTTATTTATTTACATTCCAAAGTTGCCCTAGTTCCTGGCTACCCTTTCTGAGTTCTTCACATCCACATCATCACCACCTCCTGTCTCTGAGAGAATGTTCCACCACCTGCTGAGCTTATTGAAATCTAAGTGTGGCAAGTAAATAAATACCATAAAGCTTTGGGTGAAAAAAAGTGGAAAGGCCTCTTGGGCCCACAAGTTGTATGACTATAGGGCAGTAGTTACAGCTATTTTAACTTTTTATAGGTCAAAATTGTTCTACTTTTTTTTTCTTTTCATTTTTTTCTTTATCTTAGTTAAAGGTTAAAGGTTTCCGAGGGAGTTCTGTGAGTAAGAGTTCTTCTTAGAAGGGGGAACAAAATAAACAGAGATAAAATGTGGAGCAGAAACTGAAGGAAAGGCCTTCCAAGGACTGCCCCATCTGGGGATCTATACACAGACACCAAATCCAGACACTATTGTGAATGCCAAGAAGTAGATGCTGACAAGAGCCTGATACAGCTGTTTCCTGAGAGGCACTGCCAAAGCCTGACAAATACAAAGGCAGATGCTTGTGGACAGCCATTGGACTGAGCAAGGGGTCCACAATGGAAGAGTTAGAAAAAGGAATTAAGGACTCCTACCTCAGTCAGTTGGGCCAAGTAGTGGGAGTGGGTGGGTAGGGGAGCAGGGGCCGGGGGGAGGGGGGGTATAGGGAACTTTTGGGATAGCATTTGAAATGTAAATAAAGAAAATAATAATAAAGAAAAAAGAAAAAAGAAAAAGGAATTAAGGAGCTGAAGGAATTTACAACCCCATAGAAAGAACAACAGTATCAACCAACCAGACCCCTCAGAGCTCCCAGGGACTTAACCTCCAACCAAAGAGTACATATGGAGGGACTCTTGGCTTCAGCCACATATGTAGTAGAGGATGGCCTTGTTTAGCATCAGTGGGAGGAGAGGCCCTTGGTCCTGTGAAAGCTCAATGTGCCAGTGTAAAAGAATGCCAGGTGTGGTTGGGTGGGAGAACACCCTCACAGAAGCAGGGGGATAAGGGATGGGATAGCGGTTTCAGGGGGAGGACTGAAGGGAAATGAAATTTAAAATGAAATTTAAGGCCTGTGATTCATGTAATTTATGTCAATATGTCCAGAGAAAAAAATTGTAGGCTTGGAAGCCTGAGCCAGAGAACACAGTGGGACAGGCCTGGGCACGCCCAGGCAGGCCTTTGTTTAAAACATTCCTGACATAGTTTGGAGTCATATGTTAACCAGGTGTTCTGCTAACTTACACGTACCACTCTGCAAATGTGTTGCCATTCAAACGGACCAATCATGTGTAACCTCGCCAATTCTTGCTAGCCCCTCCCCCTCCCCCTATAAAACCCCCTAGCTTTCAGGTCTCGTGGTCGATGCCTCTACCTCCTGCGTGGGGTATGCATTGGCCCTGAGCTCTGCCAATAAAATACCTCGTGTTTTTACATCAAGATTGATTATTCATCGTTTTTGGGTGCCACCTTCTCAAGACTGGCATGGAGAGGGCTCCCCACAGAAGTCTTACAGGACAGGTAAATGAGATAACATTTAAAAAGTAAATAAAGAAAATGTCTAATTAAAAAAAAAAAAAACAGATTTAACTGAAAAAAAAATTGTGGATACAAGGTCAAATTTTAGTAAACCATGCAAAATATTCCACATGAATCTAAGCACACCTTTGACTTTATCAAAGTGGATGCTGAATACAGGAGGACCAC
Source organism: Mus pahari (assembly GCF_900095145.1). Lineage (NCBI taxonomy): Eukaryota > Metazoa > Chordata > Mammalia > Rodentia > Muridae > Mus > Mus pahari. The sequence goes on from NC_034594.1 coordinate 86,555,222, forward strand.
CAAAGGTTTGTAGATGCCAGAGTAGCTCTAGATAATGTGAAAGATCTAATCTCAGAGGAAAGATAACAGAGAGCTTTGGACCCAGAAACCCAGCATTCTACTGTGGATTCTTCATGTTCACTTGCACATAATTGTGTGCACCCAATGCACACAGACATAAAAATGTGCATATACACACAAATAAGAGCATAAAATGTTGTAAAATAAAATCTATGTTTGACACCATTATTTGGGTGAATAGATATGTTATGGTCCCTAGAAGAGAACCTATGCTGACAACGACGATGACAACTACTACAACTACGATGTTGCATGTAATATTAAAATCATTATTAATGACTCAATGCTATTCCTATAGATTTTTGAATCTCTTAGCAATTGGCAGCTAAGCAATATATATTTATTTATATGTTTATTTTCATTTTTTATTTTGTAGTGATATTAATCAACACAAAGACTTACAAGTGCTCAATATATGGATGATAAAAGAGACCTTGGATTGCTCAGCCCTAACTATAAAATATATATTACAGTTTTCCCTTCAAAGCGTAGGAGTCATTGAGGAAGAAGCTAGGGTCATGGGGATAAAGTTTAATAGAAGATGCAGTGGATGACTCTAAGGAAACTTTTAAAAACAGAATAGGGCAGCTGCACATGTGAACTCACAAAGTCTTTTATAGCATACAGAAGACTTTACATGCTTAAGCCAAACAAAATCTAAACACAGAGAGGAGTGGGGGTGAACGCGTGAAGGTGCGTTTGCAGGTTTGGAGGTACTGGGGTTTGATAGCAACTCTGGGAAACAGAAACAGTTTTCTTTAAGGCATGATTCCTAACAGGTCAGTATGGGTCTTCAACCCATACTGAAGACTGCATGAACAAATTGGATTTAATGAGTCTATAAGAGAAATCACAGATTTGTGTGGATATAAAGATTGGAGGTGATTTGAAAGGAGTTGTGGATATGGGGGCAAACATGTTCAAACTAAAGCATATGAAATTGTCAAAAGCTAAAAACAAATTGGGATATAAGTATGTATTTATATACCCATCCCCCCCCTTTCCACTGCCACTCAGACTCTCCAACAAAAATGTTACATGCGTGGACTTGGTGGGGACAGAGGGAGTTCCTGCACATGGGACAAAGGCCCAGTGTGAGCCTTCAGGAGTTGATGACTGCTGTGGGATTAAGGCTTGTTTTTGTAATAATGTACACATTTTCTCAATCCTCCTAGGAATGTCCTCTCTGTTAATGTTAATGACCCCATGAGAATTAGAAACAGCAGGAGTCCAGAGCGCAAAGGTTTGCTAATGTCTCAGCAAAATGGTAAACACTGGGACCTTTAGCACAGCCCTTCTCAACTATTCAAAAATATAATGATACAATATGAATTATAGGAGGGGTTTCATGATTCTGAGGGAGCAGAGGTAGCTACACTATTAGCCAGCTTGTCAGAAAGATGCAGATTCCTGAATACAAGCAGGAATACAAAAGGCACAAATGCAGGAAGATTCCTGAATTCAAGTTCTGCCTGGGATAAAGCAAGTCTATGCCCAGGTGTGGTGCAAATGGTCATTTCATGGCTGAGTCCTATCCAAGGAGTTCTCCAGCTGTGCTTAACAAAGGCAAACAGATCTCTGAATTCCTCTGTGAGGTTAGTTAGAAAATAAAATGTATGCTTGCTGTCTTGAAACAATCAAGGGACCCTAATAATGGAATGCTGATTTTTAAGATAAGTAAAAGTAAAACCTGGAGTAAATGGCTGGGCTGATATGCAAATTAAAAGACTGGACCTGTGTTCTGCCTGGAGATGAGCAATCCAGAGGATAAATGAGAGAATTGATTATAGAACTGAGATACACACACACACACACACACACACACACACACACACACACACACACACACAAAGAAGACACAAGCAAGCAGGACATGGACAGTTTTACAATAGCAAGAAGGTAGAACATAGACAGAGAAATCTCCTTAGGGAAAGCAGAACATAGAGAGAAGCGGACTGGAAAAGCTGCATCAAGCAGAATTGCCAATGTGGACCCAGGGTTTGACTTTGAGTCACTCCTTTCTCTCCCCCCAGATACCCCTTTTTCTCAAAACCCTGTTCCAAGCCCAGGCTAGTCCTTGACAGTTACATGATAACCACATGGGTGGCAGATGACAAATGTCAGACTGTAACTGTTACTTTGTACTTTCCTGAATATGTTTTAACCATAATCTGTGAATTTAAACATAGAAATTGGAGTATTTTTTTTTATTTTATTGAAAAGAGGTACTTTTAGAAATATTTAACCTGATTATGCTTTGTTTTTCTCTACTCTTCCCAACTCCTCCCTACCTCCCTTCCCATCTGGATCCACACCCTTTCAATATGTCATAGAAAAAAGAAAAAAGAAACAGTTAATAAGAGATAATGATATTATCTGATATATGATATAATGTAAATATAATATAATTAATATCATGTGGTAAGACAAGCCCAGGACATTGGAGTTGGAGAAGACAACAAACAAACAAAAGGAAAAGAGCCCAAGTAAAGGCACAAGTATCAGAGACTAACTTACTCACACACTTAGGAATTTTGTAAATTATTAAACTGGAAGACATAATATATACACACAGAGGACCTACTGCAGACCCAAGTATATTAATAGTAAAGAGTTTAGATAAATGAAAATGTAAGCCACCTCTGAACTGTCCTTTCTGAAACGTCTTTGAATCTAAATTTCTCATTTTAATTTTCTATGTTGATACTTTTAGTATGCTTCTAAAATGTATTAGTTGTGCTACAGTTTTAATTTTCAAAAAAAAAAAAACCCTTGAATTCATATTAATCTTTGAAAAGCTTTATTTGGAGCACATGAAAAAACTGTTCTTGTGTCACAGTGAATTCAAGACTTCATCTTCACCACTTGAAAAACAGGGAAATAAAATTTTCTTAGAAGGCCGAGAGAGGGATCTAGGTAAGAAAAGGGGGGGGGGGAGGAATGAGGAAGCAGGATCAGGTGACTAAGAAGGTCCCAGTGGGCCAGGAGAATGAACAGCTACTGGCATGATAGGGAAGGGAGAATCTCTAGGGAATCTGAGAGAACTGGGATAGGGAAGGCTCCCAGGAGTGAACAGTAGGGGTCACCTTAGCTGAGAGTCCTAACAGCAGAGACATGGACCAGGTCTATACAGGCCACTCTCTGTAGCTAGGCAGGACCCTCAGTGGAAAGATAGGGATACCAACCCACCCAGCCACTGGCCACTGGCAACTTTATTTCCCAATCAGAACCAAGTGAGGCAGGCTTCCTATAGTCTATGTGCAGGACATTGCAATCACAACTTGGGGGAAAGGGGTTTATTTTAGCTTACAACCTCCAGGGTAACAATCGCTCCCTGAGGGTAGTCAGGACAGAAGCTCAAGGCTGAAATCTGAAGGCAGAAATTGAAGCAGAAACCTTGGAGTCACGTGCTTAATCCTTGCTCTCTATGCCTTTTTATATAACACAGGACCGGGTGCCTACGGATGGGAGTCTAATAGAAGCACTCTTTCAATTCGTAAATTAGTTTTTATCAAGTGGACAAAAAGTGAACTAGTACACATCCCTAAATAAATTATTCTTATCATTCCTGAGTTGCTTGTAATTTTGGGGATAGCTATAAAAGAAAATGAAATATAGTGTAAGATAGAACGAAAATTACACATTGGAGGTGGACAAGACAAACCAACAGAAGAAAAAGAGCTCCCCCTGCAAGATACAGAAATTAAAGACCATCTCGTTTACTTGAGAACCCATAAACACACTTAACTGGAAGCCATTATATATATATCAGTTGCAGAGCCACTCAGGCCTGTGCTTGCTGCTTCAGTCTTTAGAGTTCACATGAACTTTGATTATGTTGATTATTTTTCTTGCTGATATCCATCCTCATCTGGTTCTTACACTGTTTCTGCCTCTTGAATTCACTGAACCCGGAAGGGAGGGATTAACCAGGGACATCTCATTTAGTGCTGTGTGTTCCAAGGCTTGTCATTCTCATTATAATATCTAGTTGTGTGTTTCCTTTATTTTTTCACATCTGCTGTAGGAGGAAGCATTTCTTATGATGGTTGGAAAAGGCACTGATCTATCATCATAGCAGAATGTCCTTGCGGGTCATTTACTCACTATGTGGTTTGTTTGTTTTCATTGTGTGTGTGTGTTTGTTTATTTTACTAATATTATTATTTTCTATTACCCTGCATCCCTGGGCTATCTAATATCTCGTTCTCAGTCACCGAAGAAGTATCATATGAGTTCCATCTTGTTGAGTGGCCCTTAAGACTAATCGGATTTTTTTTTTTTTTTTTTAGTTATTTCCACCTGTTCAGTATGTATAATGTTATTTATATGTATTATTCAGGGCATACCATTTGGCACTTGACAGCTTGTCAACTAATGCTGTGCTGTGCTCTGGGGAAGGCAGTTTCTTCAGCTCCTAGGTTTCCTCAGTTGCCTATAATTCTTCATGTAGGGGTGTGGCCTCAGGGACCTTTCCCCATCCTTGTTTCATACATACTTTTATTTATGGATTTAAGGCTCTCGATGAAAGAAAGAACCCATACCTAATATGCAAAAGTGGAAAACAAAACTGGATAGCTGATGGGCCTAGCTGGAAACCTAATATTAGTATCCTGCCAAGGGAACACATCAGAAATATTAGATCAATTGAAATCACAGAAATTATGGCAAAGATATTGGATCAATCCAGTAGAGGGCCCCATCACTGAGAGGGCTAACCCTTAACAGAGAAGCCATTTGTAATTGAAATTCAATGACAAAGTGAAATTAAATTTTTCTTGATGAAATTTCACTGGGTATATCAACTACACTCCAAGTCAGGCCTCACTCCCTGGCTTAGGTGGTTTACACAAAATTAATTCCATAGTATTTTGTTTTTTATTTTTTTATGGAATTTGGTTTCATTATTTTTATCTTCCTGATCTGGCTATTTGATTTGATTCTTTAAAAATTCATTTGTTTGTTTTAGAGAGTTAAAGAACATTCAGTCCAAGTAAAAATAAAATCTAAAATAAAATTTAATAAAATCAATGAAAATACTAATGTTTATAAAATTTTGTTTCAAGTTCTTATCTTTTCTGGTGCATTTTCATTGGGTGCAGTATCGTATGTGCTTGCCACAATTCTAAGAAATTATTGTACCTCACCTGGTTAGTAATGACAAAATACGTTGGAATTCATTACTTTTTTTTTTTTTTTTTTTTTTTTTTTTTTTTTTTATGTATAATTATTTCTTTTTTTTTTTTTTTTTTTTATTAAGTTTAAAAGTTTACCCATGAAAGGATATAGATACAGAGACAAAATTTAGAGCTAAGATGGAAGGATGGACTATTCAGAGACTACCCCATCTGGGGATCCATCCCATAATCAGCCACCAAACCCAGACACTATTGCATATACCAGCAAGATTTTGCTGAAGGGACCCTGATATAGTGAGCTCTTGTGAGGCTATGCCAGTGCCTAGCAAACACAGAAGTGGATGCTCACTGTCGGCTATTGNATGGAACACAGGGCCCCCAATGGAGGAGCTAGAGAAAGTACCCAAGGAGATGAAGGGGGATGAACCCTGTAGGTGGCACAACAATATGAACTAACCAATACCCCCTGAGCTCATGTCTCTAGCTGCATATGTAGCAGAAGATGGCCTAATCAGCCAGCATTGGGAAGAGAGGCCCCTTGGTCTTGCAAACTTTATATGACCCAGCACAGGGGAAGGGCAGGGCCAAGAAGTGGGAGTGGGTGGCTAGGGGAGCAGGGGCGGGGCGAGGGTATAGGGAACTTTCGGGATAGCAGTTGAAATGTAAATAAAGAAAATAAAAAATAAAATAAAAGAAATGCAATCTTAAAAAAAAAGTTTAAAATACTATGATGGATATTGTAAATATATCAATACTTCAGTTTTTTGTTTGTTTTTTTTTTTTTTTTTGAGGCAGGCTGTATATAGCCCTGGCTGTCCTAGAACTCACTTTGTAGACCAGGCTGGCCTCGAACTCAGAAATTCGCCTGTCTCTGCCTCCCAAGTGCTGGGATTAAAGACATGTGCCACCACCGCCTGGCACTTCAGGGTTTTTAAAAATTAAGAGATCATATAGCTAGATTACTGAATTTCTGTGTTTGTATACACTGCTCATGATAGAATCTTTAGGGATTCTTGGGCATTTTTTTTCTCCACCTTCTTCTATTGAGTTAAGTGATTTTACGCATACACTAAATGCTAATCTAAACAAAATAATCTGATTATTGTACTTTATCTTCACTTACCCCAGCCACATTGACAAATACGAAGTGTTGACAGTAATAGCAACTATTGTGAAGCAGACTTTTCCTCACTGATTTTGTGGCACACATGCTACCATTGTTATTATAAATGTGTACACAAGGAGCATGATAAATTTAAATGACTTGATTTAGCCATTAATTAACGAGTTATATTTAAGTGAAAACAATTGAATATGTATACTCAGAGCTGGCAGTTAAATAATATCCTCACAGGAAGTATTTATAATGAAATTTGAGGGAAAAAAAGGTAAATATATGTGCATTACTTGACCATGACATTTTAATTACAATGCTTCCTGGCTTTTCTTTTTAAATTGCTATAACACAAAGGCTGAGAATATGAGGAAATAAGATAAACAAGGATTAAAATAAACAATGAAATGTAACATTTTGCTTAACTTGGACCCTAATTTCTGTATGTGCATTTATGATATACTAACAAGTAATATTCATTTTAAAATTGAATATTCATAAACATTTAACATATTGCACTCAAAATTGAAATATACATAATGAAATAAAGCATAAATAAAAGAAATTTCTCCTATTTTAACATATGTCTTTTTATTATGGGGTTTAGAAATCAATTCAGGGTCTCAAAATTAACAGGAAATAATCTCACATAATCAAGGCCCTCACCAGCAAAATGCTAAAAATATCATAATTCATGAGATCAAATAATACTGAAGGGGCATGTAGAGGGAGGTGCTGATTCCCTAATTGGTTCTTGATTGTGTCACTAAAAACGGCAGAAGCCAATTGCTGGGTTAAAGGAAGAGGAGGAAGAGCAGACTCAGGGGGAGAGGAGGGAGCTCTTCTGGCTGCCCAGAAGCTTCTAGGCTTTGGAACTAAAAAGATACACAGCCTTATAAGGCCTTGTGGCCACCAGAACCCAGAACCGTTGTCCTCCGCCATCAGCGGATGGCTGAAATGGGCTAGCTGGTAAGGTGAGGGCAGGAGACTCTGCGCAGCATTTGTGTTATCTGGAAAGTTCTAAATTAATAAAGCTGTCTTGAGGTTTTCTTCCACAGAGCTAAGGTAGACAGGAGAGAAAGAGCAGACAGCGACTTTGATGGCAACAAAGCTAGCTAGGAGGAACAGGAATGGGTAAACTGGGAGTGGGGCTGGTGGAGCTAAACTGGGAGAAGTAGGAATGCAGGCTATGCTGGGGAGGGGAGGAAAGCTGGTAGCATGTTTTTGTTGTTGTTGTTGTTGTTGTTGTTGTTTTGTTTTGTTTTGTTTTGTTTTTACACACATCAGCGACATTACAGTAATATGGAGATAGTAGCAAAAAAAAAAAGAAAGAAAGAAAGAAAGAAAGAAAGAAAGAAAGAAAGAAAGAAAGAAAGAAAGAAAGAAAGAAAGAAAAAGAAAACAAAGAGAAACCAAATGGCATTCAGGCCAAGGAAGGAGAAAACCCAGAAACGAGTTTGAATAGTTTTCCAATGCCCTTAAAAATAAAACAAATACATAAATTATTTTAAAAGGCATCCATCTTTGGCATAAGGTTCTTAGAAATTTGTAGAATATATGTAGAAAATGAAAATAGAAACGTTTACAAAAACAAACATGTTATATCACTGTTAATGTAAAATCTTACAGTTTGAAATTCCTCACCAAAATAATGGAAACAGTTAAGGATATAAACATTGTCAAAAACTCTTTACTAGATTAGTGTAGCTGAGGAAGAAACAGCAAATGCTAACAACTGAAACCATCCAGTCACAAAGCTTCTGCAATACAAACAAGATAGTAAAATGCCAGCCCTTAGAATCTCAGAAAATGTTTTCAAGGTGTCTATCTGAAAATTAAGTCGTAAATAGAATAGACTAAATAAAAGATTGAATGATAAAGTTAATAAGGTAACAAATTAACATATTAAATACTTCTTAAATGTAGAAATACAAATGACCAGTAAGCAACTGAAAATTCAAAAATGTACAATACTCTTAGCCATTGAGTAATTGTAAGTAAAATTCTCAATGAATACTTTTCGCAACTAACAGGGTTTTATTAATATTGATAGGTTAATCAAAATTAAAGTGGATGAATTATATTTGTCTCTTAAATTTTGTATTTTCTAAATTTAGATTTTTAACAATTTCTTGTGTTTATTATCCTTTTTCTAATATATAATTTGATATATACATATCTGTGTGTGTGTGTTTGTGTCTTTGCAAATATTTCCAGTCAAATATGGATCTACTTGTCCTACTTCATATTTGTCTTTATTAGAGACCTACTATTATTTAATTACTCAGTACTTTAATTTTTGACAGTAATTTTAAATAAAATACAAAGTTTAATATTCACAAATTATGAAAAGTAGAAATAAATCAAAAAATTATCTGACATTTATAATTGTTAGCTTCACAAAGCAATGATATTAATATGTGGGAAGTTTCCATTCTAAAAATTATTTATCAAGAAATAAATTGTTATAATTCACAATTATGTTATAAAGAAATGTATTTCTCACAATTTGAAGGAATACAAATTCATTATCCATAGTTCATAATGCTACAAAGCAAATTCAAGAGAATTTTAAATATAATCTAGTCTTATCCATTGTTAAAGAAATATATGTTTATAATCTAATATTTGAACAAATTTTTATCAATTTCTGCTAGAAAAATAGATTTTTTTCATGTATATTTGCCCAAAATTTCTACTGACTTCAATTATTTCTAGATTGCTTTTCTTTATGAAATACCAACTAGCCAAAAATTTTCAACTACTTGTTGAATCTATCTAGTAAATTCTAATGATTTGTACATTTCAATTTACCCAGGATCCTCACAGTCTTACCTTGTCAGATTTAAATCCTAGAACTCCAGAAACTGAATCTGCAGCCTCTTAGCAGTTACATGAGAAAAGAAGTAGAAGAGAGGATTTGCTTTTACAGGCTTCTCAGCAGAATCTCCGTGGATTACTGAGCTCTGATTAAGGGATGCTGGGCTTTTAGTAGCACAGCACGTCAGTATGTCAGTGCTTACTCAATGCTATTTTCGGTTCTCCAAGTAAAATCATGAACACTGAGGCTTTTGTTTAAAGTACCATAAGGGCATTCTGATGTCCGTTCTTAGTCTGAGGTTAAAATGGAGACAGCTAAACAAGTAGTACGATCCAACTTTCTCCTCTCTCTCTCTCTCTCTCTCTCTCTCTCTCTCTCTCTCTCTCTCTCTCTCTCTCTCTCTCTCTCTCTCTCTCTCTCTCTCTCTCTCTCTCTCTCCTTTTCTTCTCTTCCTCCCTAACCCCTGTCCCCTGTCTTATTTTTCATGTTTTGTATTTTCTTCCTAACAACAAACAAAAGGAAGTACTCACTTGAGGTGAGAACAAGGCTACTTATGTAAGAGAGTTGTGCAAGTGGAGAGGACATGCCCCCTGCTTGGAGATTAGTCCAGCAAACAAATGATCAATTTAAAGCGGGGACAAAAGTTACTAAAAGGAGAAAAGTCCTTCACTGTATGTGTAGTCCTTCTAGCTGCTTTTTAATTCTGGACTTTTATTTATGAATCAAACACATTACTGAAAAAACATCATCTGAATTATATAACTTTTTAATTTCCTTTGGCTTACTTATTAAAATTATATTCATTAATTAATTCATACAATTAAAATTAGTTATAAAACTTTTATTTTATTATAAAATCAGTGTGCTATTACATGTTACTTGTGTATATTATATTTCATTAAAATTACATTTGCATCAAAGAAGAGAAATGCTAAAATAATGTAAGCATTGTTTAGAAAGTAAATAATTTCTATAAAAATATTCTGAACCTTGAATATGTAAATGTTAGTATACTTATGAGAAAACAGCCTTAAATTTCAGAAATAACACTTAAGACATGAAAAATTTGGGCTGCATGCACATCTTTTTTATCCAATCCATGAAAATATAGCAGTAGATGGAGTATATCAAAGATAGTAGCTTATTGGTGCCAGAAAGTAAGTACTATGCAATACTTTCATATTTAAATATAAAAAAATCAAAATTTATTAATTTGGATTATACAAAAATTAAGTGCTTTTGTAACATGCAGCAAAAGTAAAGCTGTGTGTACCTATGCACCATAGTTATTAAATATATTTATGTATTTATTCATTATTCTGATTTTTTTTTTAGGATAAGTATACCTGATGTATTGTAAACATTATTGAAAAGTTTACCATCACAAAAAATTAAATAATGACTTACTAATTCCTAAAGTTTAACTGAATAAATTTCCAACACATCAAATCTGAAATATTTCTATGCATTTATGTATACACACATGTAGACACTTTAATACATATTACTGAATGTGCATTAATTCCAGGGTTCCTTATTTTTACTGATTACATTTTAAAAAAATCTTTGCTGAGATAGCACAGTGAAGACTAAAGATTATCTTTTTGCATTCTGCCAAGGAATTTTCAAAGTATATTGACTATTTGAGTTTTGCCACAGTACAATAGAATTCAAATTCCATGTTGATGAGCCTTTTCCATCCAGGAAGTGTGATTTCTGTGTTCTGGGTGTCGATTCCAGGTTTTCCTATCAATAATACTGTGATGGAAAGGACAACTGTTAAAACAGATATCTTCTTTAGGCCCATCTAATAGGCAATCACTGAAGTTACTGTAGACAAATTTAAATTCATATATTTTTGTGAGGAAATACTTTAAGCTGGTTAGCTCATGTAATCCATTTACCAGTGCCCCTCTACAAATTTTTTTAGACATAATTTGTAGCTATGATGTCCACAAAGATTCTCTTGAAGCCTTATTGTATTGCCAAAGTGTGAGACTCTAGAAAAAAAAAAAATGTTTCTGGTTTTCTAAATACCCTAAACAAATTCAAAATAATCAAAATCACTAAACACACCTAAGATCAACTATGATAGTTTAGGAGAAAAAGTTACAAATCTTCATATGAATTGTGTCCACATATTTCTCTATATTCTATTCAGACCATCCAACAATATCATGTGAGATCTAGTATTGGCATCCCCAGGCATCATCATTATAATAAGTCTGTTCCATGCTCTAGTTCCCTGCTTAATATAAACTCCTATCCTCACATAATTATAATACTACACTTCATCCCCTTCACAGTTAAAAAAAAAAATAACACTGATAAACAGTTATATGACTAAGACTTGTAGCTTTCTCTTTCGAGCTGAGCTTTTGTAAATCAAAATCATTGGCATTAAAAATAATGATTTTGACATTCATTTAAAACATCATCCAAAATTGCTGAATCTTTTTCTTTTGGCTGTATCTACCCGCCTCCTTGAGCAAGAGATGTTGCTTCACTGAAGCTATAGGTGATAGCCACCCACAAAAATTTTATGAAATTGAAAATTATTATAAGGAAGATATACTCTCAGTTTATTCATGTAGTTTCCACACCTGTAAAAAGTCCAAGACTTTCACACAAGGAATTCTTGAGCACATTGTGACAGCCCATGACTCAGTCTTATTTTCCAAGTTTCTGTCTTTGTCTATTCCTTTTCGATAACTTTGTTTCTTCTATTTTGTGGTTAGTGTTAGCTTGGCCATTTCCCCAAATGCATAAATTTTGAGTTACCTGTCTGCTTATTCATTCACATGCAACACACATTCCCATTAGATTGTATGCATTGATAACAGTTTAGGTAATTACCTAGGACTGGTATTTTCACTTTAATTTCAATGATTATTGCTATTTAATTTCTATTTTAGGGGTTTCTTCCATTCTCTCTCTCTCTTTCTGTCTAAACTGCTTACTGTGATCATATGTAAGTATATGCCAGAGAGCATGTAACATTTACCCAACAGCCAGATAACCAGTCTTAGCAATTTATTTGGTTTTTTTATTCTTCTAATTTTTAGGGTCATTTTTTGAATATTTTATTGCAAATATCAAATCTGGTATCACCTAGTTATAATAAATTTTAATATAAAATTCAAAATTATATTTGTGTATGACTACTGTAAGTGTCCAAAGACCCCAGACTCAGAGAGTATGCAAAGCAGGGAGTGTTTAATCTGCAGAAACAACAACCACGCAGGAGTCAACCATTCTTTGAAATGGTGACTCCAGACAAAGGCATGCAGACCTTCTTATAGGGAACTGGGGGAACTCTCTTGAAGGATTATGTAATCTAAAACTTCATTGGTGGGTGCTAGGGGGTCACAGGTGATAAGTGGTCTACATTCCTATGTCATGAACTTTCAACCACATGATGAAATAGTCCAGCACAGGTGGCTTATTTGGAGTTAAAATATCTCACCATTTTTGTGGTTATCTCCAGTCTTTTCTTTGGGAAAGAGTTTAATGACCTTGCTCTGTATTTTGTGGTTTTTTTTTTTTTTTTTTTTTTTCCTAGAGGTGGAAAACTATGTGCTAGTTTCTGAGACATATGGTCTATTCCTAAATCTCGTACCTTATGACTTTTTTTTCCTTTTAAATCAGGCCTGGTCATTAAATGGAGACAAATGGAGTTTATGTTGAACTTTGACTATAATACAACTATTTCGCCCAAGAAGGCAAACATAAACTTTCAATGTTGTAATCTATAAAATATCCAACCAAATTTATTGAATTATTGAAGAATTTCCTTTGTATCTTCAGGATGTTCAAAATAGGAGGATTCCACTAATATGGAGTAAGTGGAACAACTAAATCTCTTTATTAAAGTTATCAGAAAATTAAAGAATTTAACTATGGTATTTTCACACATATGATATCATTGCTCTTATTTAATTGTCCCTTCTAACTCAAGCCATTTGTCTCATCTTGCCAGCATTCTTCATTTGCTAGCATTTTTCCTCCCATAGATATCTTCCTCCTAGTTTCTTATTACATGTATTTCTTTGTTTTTGATCTAAATCACACCACTTAATGTAGTGGCTAGTTTTGTGTCAACTTGACACAGCTGGAGTTATCACAGAGAAAGGAGCTTCAGTTGGGGAAATGCCTCCATGAGATCAAGCTGTAAGGCATTTTCTCAATTAGTGATCAATCCAGGAGGTTCCCTTATCTGTGGTGCCATCTCTGGGCTGGTAGTCTTGGGTTCTATAAGAAAGCAGGCTGAGCAAGCCAGGGGAAGCAAGCCAGTAAAGAACATCCCTCCATGGCCTCTGCATCAGCTCCAGTTTTCTGACCTGCTTGAGTTCCAGTCCTGCATCTTTTGGTGATCAAAAACAGTATGGAAGCCGAATAAACCCTTTCCTCCCCAACTTGCTTCTTGCTCATGATGTTTGTGCAGGAATAGAAACCCTGACTAAGACACTTAAATATTGTTCTCTCCATGTATGAACCTCTATCTAGATTCATGAAATACATAGCACATAGTCACACACCATCACATATAATCACACACACACACACACACACACACACACACACACACACTCACTCACACATTGCTTGAATATTTAACTTCAGATTCTGAACAATAGAGAAAATTTCTCAGTTTTGTTTTTCTGAATCTTTCTTAATACATAGCAATGTACTAACACTTTTTTTTCTGCAAGTGACATGATTTTGTTTTCCTTTATTAGTGAATAAATTGCACTCTGCAAAAAATACTTATATAAGTATACATATATGTTTGCATATTCAACTATTGATAAGGATTTAAGCTGATTGTGTTTTCTTTCTTGGTTTTATATTAGAACAAGAAACATATTTTAAATAAAAATTTCAATAACGTTTTTAAGCCACAGAGTAACAGTGAGGAATCTTTTTAGCTAGGTAGTTTGAGAAATACATCTTTAGTTCATTTGAGAAAACTCCCCATTGGTGTCTACATTGGAAAGAGATTTCTTTCACTCACACATTTTATCAACACCTCTGTGTTTTGCTATCGATTCCTACTGAGGTGAAATGGAGTCTCAAAGCAGATTTACTCTGTATTTTTCTATTGCTAAAGATGTTGCCAATTTTTCATGTATTTCATGGCTCTTTTTATTTCTTCTTTAGCTAACTATCCATTAGCTCATTATATTTATTAATAAAAAGATTTGCTTGCATTCATGTGTGCTTTTTGGAGATTATTTTATATTTTAGATATTAACTCTTACATGAGGTATAGTTTGGAAAAGATTTTCTTTCGTTCTTTAGGCTGTATTTTAATTCTGCTTATAGTTTCCTTTGTACTTAAGGTCCTTTTAAACTTCATTTTAATATTTTTGTCATTTCAAAGGATTATTAAGTGTAGTATTGGAGTAGTGATCTAAAAGTCCTTGCCCAAGACTATATCTACAGATTTATCCCATTCTGATTTATCTAGCACTCTCAAGATTTAGGTCTTACATTAATGTTTTTTGATCCATTTTGAATTTTGTATGGGGTCAGAAATATGACTCTATTTTCTACTTATACATATAGAGAATCTCTTTAACCAGCAACATTTGTTGAAGTGGTAGTCCTTTGTAAATATATTTTCTATATTATCAAAAATTAGGGGCTTGAAGAAGCTCTGTCTGAAATACCCTAGTTTTGTAAATGTGAGTACATTTCTCTTGAAGCCATTAAAAATTAAAATTAGGCATGATAGCATGATTTATAAATCAAGTGCTGGGAAGTTAGAACCTATATGTCTCTAAGTCATTCTGTTCAGGTAGCATAGCACAAGTGTTTAATTTAAGACCAAATGAAAGACCTTGTCTCAAGAGCATAGCAAAACCAACAAAAGCCAAGTACATGAAAGACCTTGTCTCAAGAGCATAGCAAAACCAACAAAAGCCAAGTACATAATATCACTAAGGATAGAAATCAAGGTTTCTCTTTGTCCCCCCCCCCCACACACACACACACACACACACACACACACACACACACTCCTAAGGTAGACATAACTGTGACTTGGTACTATTGCAAGTCTTCATTTCCATTTGTCTTCATGTCTGTTTTTGCACCAAATGCAAATTTTTCCATGTTTGTCTGTCTGCTTTTGTTTTTGTTTTTCACTGAAACTCTGTGATATAATCTGAAGTCGGGTATTTTGAGGCCTCCATTATTTCTTATAGTAAAATCTTTGCACAGCTATTCAGAATCTTTTCTACTTCTATTGGCATTTAGGGATGATTTTAACCTTGTACTGTGGAGAATTTCATTAACATTTATGTGGGATCTTACTGATTTATAGAATGCTTTCAGTGATAGGCCCATTTTTGCAGTAGTCTATGTGAATGAGACATCTTTCCATCTCCTGATGTTTTTCTCATTGTCTTTTTTTTTTTTAACTTTTTTTATTAGATATTTTCTTTATTTACATTTCAAATGTTACCCCAAAAGTTCCCTATACCCTCCCCTCGCCTTGCTCCCCTGCCCTCCCACTCCCACTTCTAGGCCCTGGCATTCCCCTGTATTGGGGCATATAAAGTTTGCAAGACCTAGGGGCCTCTCTTCCCAATGATGGCCGACTAGGCCATCCTCTGCTACATATGCATCTAGAGACACGAGCTCTGGGGGTACTGGTTAGTTCATATATTTGTTCCATCTATAGGGTTGCAGACCCCTTCAGCACCTTAAGTTCTTTCTCTAGCTCCTCCATTGGTGGCCCTGTGTTCCAACCTACAGATAACTGTGAGCATCCACTTCTGTATTTGCCAGGCACTGGCATAGACTCATACAAGACAGCTATAACAGGGTCCTTTCAGCAAAATCTTGCTGGCATATGCAATAGTGTCTGGGTTTGGTGGCTGATGACAGGATGGATCCCTGGGTGGGGTAGTCTCTGGATAGTCCATCCTTTCATCTTAGCTCCAAACTTTGTCTCTTTGTCTTCCTTTGTTAGCCCCAGGAGAAAAGAACTCACAAACTTGTATTCATGTGTTTATGAACTAAATTTTTATAGTTAATCAATTGAAATATCAAACTATAAAAACTGTAAAACATAGGTAAAGGATGAAAAGCTAAAGAAATTAGTTTTGTCTAATTTTATGAATATGGGTTTGTAGAACATGGTGGGAACACTGCTGCTGTTTTGAATAATTATAAAAGGTCAATAATTTGAAAACAGTTTGTCATGCTGAGGCATCCTTTGCCAGAGATTCTACCTTCTGCTATATATTAGTCTGTGAATCAGTGCTGACCAGCTCTGGTTTCCTCTCTAGTATGTTTTGGTCACAGTTTCTGTGAGGTAGCTTTCCCTGTCTTGACATGGGAACTGTCAAAACTGTGAGACTATGTTGGTGTCATATGGATTTGACAACACCAACATTAAAATAGAGCAGTGTTGGACTTGATGCCTGCTTAAAAGTGTGATGATGGAGTACAATGCTCTCTACAGAGTTTTCTTAACTAGGTGTATCTAAGAATATATATTTTATAGAGAGCAACATCATGATATTATGCAAAGAAGTCAATTCAAAGAGTATGTAGTCTACATATTTCATAACATTGTTAATAGGAAAGAACTGGAAACTTTGCTAAGAATGTCAGAAAGATTTCAATATTTTCCTCATGGGGTCTCAATTAACCTGGACCCCTGAGATCTGTCAAAAACTGGACCACAAACCAGGCAGCATACATCAGCTGATAAGAGGCCCCCAACACATATAGAATAGAAAACTCCAGAGTCAGAGATGATACACTTAACCCTCAGGAGCCTGGAGACCCCAGGAAGTTTAGAGGCCTGGTTGGGTAGGGGGTAGGGAGTAGTGACATCCTTGTGGAGACAGGGGAGTTGGGAGGGGACTGGAACATTTCTGTATTAAAATTTTTGAGATGAGTAGGTGGCCCCCATCCCTCAACTGTGCCTATCTACTGGTGGTTGGCTCTATAGGTTCTATCTCCTCTTTGTTGTGTATTTTAGATAGAGTCACCCCCATTGAATACTGGGAGTCTCTTGCTTCCCTGGCACCTGGAAATTGAAAATTTCTTATAACAACAATAACAACAACAACCCTATAACATTTTTAATCAGTTTTATTTATTTATTTATTTATTTATTTATTTATTTATTTATTTATTCATTCATTCATTCCTTCATTTATTACATCCCAAATGTTGCTCTTTCTCTCCCCCTCACAGTCCCTCCATCTCGCCCCCTTCTCCTTCTCCTCTGAGAGGACTTCAGCTTACTTGACACTCGGGCTTTCTGTGGGGTTCCTATCCCCTTCATGGCCTTCAATCTTTTCTCAACCCCTCCAGAGAAGTCCCTGACCTCTGTCTAATATCTGACTTTGGGGATCTGCATCTGTTTCAGTCAGCTATTGAATACTCCGTAATATTAAATAAAGCTAAATGAAAATACTCTTTTTAAAAAAGAGTCCAAATAAGAGGTCCCAGATGAATGAACAATTATGCTTTAAGAGGGCTAGGTTGTTAAATAAATGCCCAGTGTCAGACAAAATTTACCTCCTTAAATGTCAAAAAGGATCATAAAAAAGGATCAAAAAGACCATAGAGACAACCAAAAATAATACAAGTTACTGACACTGCTCTTGGTTGCTCACCATAACAAGGTGGTATGACCCTAAGACCAAAGAACACATACTTTGCAGTACTCAGAAAAATAAAACTTAAACTCATTTGCTGGATCTCCTTCATAGTGCTGGCAGGTGCCATGAAGGTTGACTGAGGAGACAGGTACTTATTTGTTTGTTTATTTTTTTATTTATTCTTAATATAAGCACATGAACATTTAACTTAGAGAAATGATTTCTTTTGGTAAACCTTAATTTTTTAGAAAGTTGTGGTTTATATATATTGTCATCATTTACAATAGCTTTTGTGATTAAAGTGATTAAAGTCTTAATCATATGAAATTGTGTAAATTACCATTTCATATGTTTATTATATATCCTCTGTTCAAGGCATTATTTTAAGGGTTATAGTGTTATGATTGCTAATTAGAGTTATATTAACTAGTTTTCATCCATAAACTTAGTAAAATTAAAATTTTATTCAGAATTCAAAAAGTTGAAATAATATGTATTGAAGTGGATCTGAACTTCAGTGGCTCATTTTACTGTGATTCTACAACCATGACTATTAAGTAAAAACTGTCATTGTTACTTGAAGACAAGAGCTATTGGTAAAATGACAACAAGTGTTCCTATTATTTTCATTACATTTGTTAGAAACAATGTGTGCCTAAATCCAGGCTAATCTTAAATTTGGACTCTGTGTGAATCAGCTTTCAGAAGTCAGGAAAAATCATTGTGATTCACCATACTCAGTACTATTCCTTAGTATATGAAAACCTAGGTTAATAATAAGAGGTTTTTAACTTATTCTTCCCTCATAAAATACATCCCAACCTATTTTCCTTGGTCCCCCCTATCACCTCTCCTCTCCTACTCCTCTTCCAATACCCTACAGATAATAACTTGCCTTCCATGAACATCAACAAAACACACTGTAACGACTTACAAGAAGACTAGGCAGAAACACTGATGCCAAGGCTGGATGAGAAATTTTATAACAGTTTCTCTGGTCATTGTGCCTCCTAACATCAATGGAAACCCTAAGACAAATGTCATATATATTTATGAGTATTTGTGATCAATAAAGTTTATGTATAAATATTCATAACTATACAAAAACATATGCAACAGAAATTAACTTATTGGTTGTTATATTGTCTGGTATTATAATAATTCAATAATTAATGGGACAAGATAAAAACATTACTGTTTTAGGAGGTATTATAAGATTCAGAGTTTATATGTTTTGATGTTTTACATATTTATTTATGTGTTTATATGTTTTATGCTTTGATATATAGTATTATCCATAATATGATTATGCATATCATTATGTATTATATGACATATAACAAACATGGCATATATCATATATAAATATAAAATATGTATGCTTGTGTGTATGTTAGTAAATACATAAGTATAACTTGTTAAGTCTTTATACTATTACCTGTATATTTATGATCTCAGTGGTGACTTCATGGTATTGAGCTTCTTTCCTGGGGGAAGATCATTTTCTAGGTCTCACATTTTCCAATTGCCCATACTTCTTTCTCTGGAGTTGAAGACCTATGACCTTTCCTCAACATATTTTAGTATGCCCATTTTTGGTGTTACTTTTGAGATCTTATACAGCAAGCCATGTTGTTGAAATTGCATATGTATAATCAATTTGACATTTTTAGGAGACACAATTTAACAGTAAAATTTTTATTCCTATGGTTCAATGATTTAGACCCCTTTTCTGAATTGATCACTGTGCCTTAAGTACAGGAATTGTATTGCAGATGTACCAGATGGACTTGGCCACCACACAATCTCTTGTTCTTTGCAAAATATTCTTGCATTTTGGTAATTTGTGTTTTCTTATAAAAGTCTCTGTGGCAGAGAGAAGTTTATTTGAGGAAGGCTGAGAACTTTATTTACTTTTAAATGTAACGGTACATATTTAAAATGGAGTTAAGAGTTATGCTGGTTTAGTAAAGCGGTGGTTGTACGTTCTCCCCCATGTATGTACAAATACTAAAAGTGAGTCAGGACTAAAATCATCACCTTTTGCTCATTACAGGCCCATGTCTAGATATTTTCCCATCATAACCTGCTGAGACTACTAATCTGTCAGTTTATAGGTACTTGCTGCTCATTACTTTTCCTTACTTATGAATGTCAAGACATCTTTTGTCTTTATTTTTGAGATAATAGCATATTTGTGATTTGGGAGCATCTAGCTTGTACTGTCTCTCTATTGTGAGTAAATTTCATCTGAACTAACTCTAGATTTGTTACATGACACTTATAAGTCCCAAACATATCCTATCTGGAATAAGAACTTGTGCACCACCTGACCTAAGACTTTTACAATCAGGACCCTGCCACTGGTTGTCTTTCTCACTTCCCTTTTGGGCCACAACAAGTTTTAATATATGTTGTAAAGACAAAAAAAGCTATATGCTCACATTAAAGTTTTTAATATGGTAAAAGTAAATATTAACATTTTTATGTTAGTCTTATGTTGTTTTGTGATTAATAATGAGTATATTGGAGAACTATGTTTATTTTATCTCAAGTAATTCCTTTTACTTTTTTATTATTCACTTTAATTACAAGTTTGAAAAGTCAAGAAAAAAAGGAAAAGAACAAAAGGGAATTAAATATTCTCATGTGAAGATAAAGGTAACACTTAAAGATATGTTTACTTAACAGGATATTTTCCTATTAGTATTCTGGCCTATAGTAACTAGCCACTTATATCATTCTTAATTGAAATAATAAAGAAAAGTTTCATTCAAATAAATATATAATTATTATAAGGAACCCAATAAAATTAAACATTTTTTTGATGAGTTTTGGACAGTTTGTATATGTGTTTGAATTTCTATATTATCATAATACAGCTGAGACATTCAGAACATATGATGATCAAAATAAACTCCAGCTGTCAGGCAAGAAATTATTCATATGCAAAAATTCATTGAAACTACATATATTAGTTTATAGATGAAATATATTTATTTTATTTTCTTCATATCAGCGTTATGCATGTTATCACTAATAAAGGGAAATATATATGTATAGATTGCTAGATTAACTTACCAAAGATATTTTAAATAAACTACCTATTTTGTAGTCATTTATCTTTAAGTGTGATATTGCATGTCTTTTTCTACAGTAAAGTTTTTATCAAGGATGTGAAAGGTAGGGGACAATCTAGAATATGTCAGAGAGCTGGGAGACCTGGGAAGCAAGAGATACTCAACAGTCCAAGGGAGGGAGGGAATTTAGATGAAATGCCCAACAGTGGGGAGAGGGAACTTTTAGAATCAACCTCCAGTAGAAAGGCAGGAAATCGAGTGGAGGAATGGGGTTGCCATCCCTCAGTCAAGAACTCTGACCCAGAATTGCTCCTGTCTAAAAGAGGTGCTGGGACAAAATGGAGAAGAGACTGAAGGAAAGGAGGTTCAGTGACTGGGCCAAACTGGGATCCAGCTCAAGGGGAGGTTCCAAGGCCTGACACTATCACTGATATTATGGTGTGCTTACAGAGAGGAGCCTGGCATGACAGTCTTTTGAGAGGTTCAACAAGTAGCTGAAAGAGTCAGATGCAGATACTTACACCCAATAAATAGACAGAAGATGGGAACACTTGTTGTTGAATTAGGGAAAAGCTGGAAGAAGCTGAGGAGGAGAGCAACCACATAGGAAGACAAGCCTTCTCAACTAACCTGCTCCCGACACCACCTCTGCCACCCCTTGCCAGTGATTTCTTACTGAACCACTAATCAGGCAGCATATACAGCTGGTATTAGCCTCCTGACACATATACAGAAGAGGACTACCTGGTCTGGTCCCTGTGAGAGAAGACATACCTAACCCTTGAGAGAATTGAGGCCCCAAGGAGTGGAAGGTCTAGTGGGGTGGGACTTTGGGGGTAGGGTACGGATATCCTCTTAGAGACAGAGGGGAGGAGGAGTGGGAGGAGGAATAGTTGGAGGATGGACCTGAAGGGGGATGACTGGACTGTAAAATAAGATTAGAGAATTAATAAAAAAAAAAGTCAATGTTCTATATTATTAAATAAGGTCCCATATGTCCTATTCCTTTGCAAACAACACTCAAGTCCACCTAGACAGGTCCTTTAATTAAATTCATGTTACCTTCCTTTGATTTTAATAAACCACTAAGTGAGTGCGACTGCCTGCGGCCACACCTGAGCCTGGTACTTCCTGAAAGGTGGGCTGGGGCTGAAAGAGAATAGACAGGGAACAAGGAAAGAAAGCTAAGACAAAAGTAATCTGATCAAAGCCCTTAAGTTTAATAGTGTTCTGAGCTTATAT
This sequence comes from Mus pahari, assembly GCF_900095145.1. Taxonomy (NCBI): domain Eukaryota; kingdom Metazoa; phylum Chordata; class Mammalia; order Rodentia; family Muridae; genus Mus; species Mus pahari. Next base: position 86,577,304 of record NC_034594.1, read on the forward strand.
AGAGGGGGGAGGCCCATCCCCCACCACCCCATTATGGAGCCTGTCGTACAGGTGAGCCTGTAGGCGGATCTTCAGGATGCTGTCTCTGGAATATCTCAAGAGTCTCTCAGCAGGCAGTGGCAACGCTTTGAAGAGCAGTGGCAAGTGTGACAATAGAACCGGCTTGACAAGTCAGTCAGAAGGTACCACCCCAGGTGGTCCTGTGCTTAGTGGAAGCGAGGTCTGAAACAGCCTGCTTCAAGGCTGAAAGGAGGCAACAACTAAGTATAGTTAATTCTTCCCATATGTGCTTACCTGTCGAGTCAGCACTTTCACAAGGGTAACCTACCAAGTGGCCATACCTAAAGAAGAAGGTCTGCTCCTCATCACCTATCAACTGCCACTATTACTTGGTTTCTCGATTATCCATTCTAGTACTTTGGTCAGCTTGATCTTGTATGTCTGTAGGTGGATTAACTAACATGGCTCAAGTGTGAAGCAGAAAATTAAGTGCTAAACGTTGAGCAGAATTTTAACATTCAGGCCTCAAAGTACTTACAATAAGTTTACTCAGTTATTTGGCCTTCACTGAGGTTGTGCTTGGGAAATACTGACTCTTGGGATTCCTAGAAATAAGAGATAATGTGATTTATTTATCATATTATTATGATGAACTACATTTTTTGTTTTTCATGAAAGATATAAATGTTGAATTGTAAGATATAAGTAAATATTTGCTGAATTAATATCTCTGTGTGTCTTCTGGGAAAACTATTATTATTAAGGATTTGCAAATTTTAAATATGTGCTTATACCCCAAATTATACACTCTGATATATCAATAAAATTTTGAAAATGTTAATTTTATAACATTTAACTTATAAACTTTTATGAAAAATATTTACAAGAGCAGAAGAAAATACATTATTTAAATTTAACTGGGGTTTATTGCTATATTCAAGAGTATATTACTTTTAGAGTATAGGTTATTATGTGAAAAATTATAGAAATATCTATGTAAAGCAAAAGATTATGGATAATAAACACATGTCAAAGGACTAAAATATATCAAATTTTTAACTTATGGAATATGATAAACTATAATAATCTATCAATTTATCTTGAATTTGATATATCATGGAGAGAAACAGGTATTTGAAATGAAAATGTGGTCCCGCACAAGGAGGGATGTTCGCCTGGCAGCAGTCCCCAGGCTGATCCTGCACCGGCACCTTTCCCTGCCCGAGGAGGGGTGTTCGCCTGGGAGTAGCCCCCCGGCATCCAGTGCCTTTCCCCACCCGAGGAGGGGTGTGCACCNGAGAGCAGTACTAAGGCTTGGGCCAGCATTCGGGGCCTTTTCCTGCCCGAGGAGAGGTG